>NW_027275212.1:0-64894 GCF_030028105.1 Mobula birostris
TATAGTGCGGTGCAGTACTTTGTACTTTGAGGTAGTGTAGTGAGGTACTTTGTAGTCTGAGGTAGTAGAGTGAGGTACTTTGTAATTTGTACTTTGAGGTAGTGCTGTGCGGAACTTTGTACTTTGAGGTGGAGCGGTGAGGTACTTTGTACTTTGAGGTAGTGCAGTGAGGAACTTTGTAGTTTGAGGTAGTGCGGTGAGGTACTTTGTACTTTGAGATAGTAGAGTGATGTACTTTATACTTTGAGGTAGTGCAGTGAGGTGCTTTGTAATTTGAGTTAGGGCGGTGAGGTACTTTGTACTTTGAAGTAGTGCGGTGAGGAACTTTGTACTTTGAGGTAGTAGAGTGAGGTACTTTGTACTTTGAGGAAGTAGAGTGAGGTACTTTGTACTTTGAGGTAGTAGAGTGAGGTACTTTGTACTTTGAGGAAGTAGAGTGAGGTACTTTGTACTTTGAGGTAGTGCAGTGAGTTACTTTGCACTTTGAGGTAGTGCGGTGAGGAAATTTGTACTTTGAGGTAGTAGAGTGAGGTACTTTGTACTTTGAGGTAGTAGAGTGAGGAACTTTGTTGTTTGAGGTAGTGTATTGAGGAAGTTTGTAATTTGAGGTAGTAGAGTGAGGTACTTTGTACTTTGAGGTAATGCAGTGAGGTAATTTGTAATTTGAGGTAGTAGAGTGAGGTACTTTGTACTTTGAGGTAGTGCAGTGAGGTACTTTGTACTTTGAGTTAGTGCAGTGAGGAACATTATACTTTGAGGTAGTAGAGTGAGGCACTTTGTAGTTTGAGGTAGTGCGGTGAGGTACTTCGTACTTAGAGGTAGTAGAGTGAGGTACTTTGTACTTTGAGGTAGGGCGGTGAGGAACTTTGTACTTTGAGGTCGTGCAGTGATGAACTTTGTACTTTGAGGTAGTGTAGTGAGGTACCTTGAGGTAGTGCGGTGAGGAACTTTGTACTTTGAGGTAGTAGAGTGAGGTACTTTGTAGTTTGAGGTAGTGCAGTGAGGTACTTTGTACTTTGAGGTAGTGCAGTGAGGAACTTTGTACTTTGAGGTAGTAGAGTGAGGTACTTTGTACTTTGAAGTAGTGCGGTGAGGTACTTTGTTCTTTGAGGTAGTAGAGTGAGGTACTTTGTACTTTGAGGTAGGGCGGTGAGGAACTTTGTACTTTGAGGTCGTGCAGTGAGGAACTTTGTACTTTGAGGTAGTGCTGTGAGGTACTTGGCACTTTGAGGTAGAGCGGTGAGCTACTTTGTACTTTGAGCTAGTAGAGTGATGTACTTTGTACTTTGAGGTAGTGCACTGAGGTGCTTTGTACTTTGAGGTAGTGAGGTGAGGTACTTTGTACTTTGAGGTAGTGCAATGAGGTACTTTGTACTTTGAAGTAGTGCGGTGAGGAACTTTGTACTTTGAGGTAGTAGAGTGAGGTACTTTGTACTTTGTGGAAGTAGAGTGAGGTACTTTATACTTTGAGGTAGTGTAGTGAGGTGCTTTGTACTTTGAGTTAGGGCGGTGAGGTACTTTGTACTTTGAAGTAGTGCAGTGAGGAACTTTGTACTTTGAGGTAGTAGAGTGAGGTACTTTGTACTTTGTGGAAGTAGAGTGAGGTACTTTGTACTTTGAGGTAGTGTAGTGAGGTACTTTGCACTTTGAGGTAGTGCGGTGAGGAACTTTGTACTTTGAGGTCGTAGAGTGAGGTACTTTGTACTTTGAGGTAGTAGAGTGAGGAAGTTTGTTCTTTGAGGTATTGCGGTGAGGTAGTTTGTACTTTGAGGTAGTGCAGTGAGGTACCTTGAGGTAGTGCGGTGAGGAACTTTGTACTTTGAGGTAGTAGAGTGAGGTACTTTGTACTTTGAGGTAGTGCAGTGAGGTACTTTGTACTTTGAGGTAGAGCAGTGAGCTACTTTGTACTTTGAGGTAGTAGAGTGAGGTACTTTGTACTGAGGTAGGGCGGTGAGGAACTATGTACTGTGAGGTAGTGCAGTGAGGAACTTTGTACTTTGAGGTAGTGCAGTGAGGTACTTTGAGGTAGTGCAGTGAGGTACTTTGAACTTTGAGGTAGTGCGGTGAGGTACTTTGTACTTTGAGGTAGTGCGGTGCAGTACTTTGTACTTTGAGGTAGTGTAGTGAGGTACTTTGTAGTCTGAGGTAGTAGTGTGAGGTACTTTGTAATTTGTACTTTGAGGTAGTGCAGTGAGGAACTTTGTACTTTGAGGTAGTGCGGTGAGGTTCTTTGTACTTTGAGGTAGTGCAGTGAGGAACTTTGTACTTTGAGGTAGTGCGGTGCAGTACTTTGTACTTTGAGGTAGTGTAGTGAGGTACTTTGTAGTCTGAGGTAGTAGAGTGAGGTAGTTTGTAATTTGTACTTTGAGGTAGTGCTGTGAGGAGCTTTGTACTTTGACGTAGTGCAGTGAGGAACTTTGTACTTTGAGGTAGTGCGGTGAGGTATTTTGTACTTTGAGAAAGTAGAGTGATGTACTTTGTACTTTGAGGTAGTGCGGTGAGGTACTTGGTACTTTGAGGTAGAGCGGTGAGCTACTTTGTACTTTGAGCTGGTAGAGTGATGTACTTTGTACTTTGAGGTAGTGCACTGAGGTGCTTTGTACTTTGAGGTAGTGAGGTGAGGTACTTTGTACTTTGAGGTAGTGCAATGAGGTACTTTGTACTTTGAAGTAGTGCGGTGAGGAACTTTGTACTTTGAGGTAGTAGAGTGAGGTACATTGTACTTTGTGGAAGTAGAGTGAGGTACTTTGTACTTTGAGGTAGTGCGGTGAGGTACTTTGTACATTGAGGTAGTGCGGTGCAGTACTTTGTACTTTGAGGTAGTGTAGTGAGGTACTTTGTAGTCTGAGGTAGTTAGGTGAGGTACTTTGTACTTAGAGGCAGGGTGGTGAGGAACTTTGTACTTTGAGGTAGTAGAGTGAGGTACTTTGTACTTTGATGTAGTGCGGAGATGTAATCTGTACTTTGAGGTAGTAGTGTGAGGTACTTTGTACTTTGAGGTAGTGCAGTGAGGAACTTTGTACTTTGAGGTAGTAGAGTGAGGTACTTTGTACTTTGATGTAGTGCGGTGAGATACTTTGTACTTTGATGTAGTGCGGTGAGGTACTTTGTACTTTGAGGTAGTAGAGTGAGGTACTTTGTACTTTGAGGTAGGGCGGTGAGGAACTTTGTAGTTTGAGGTCATGCAGTGAGGAACTTTGTACTTTGAGGTAGTGTAGTGAGGTACTTTGAGGTAGTGCAGTGAGGTACTTTGTACTTTGAGGTAGTGCGGTGAGGTACTTTGTACATTGAGGTAGTGCGGTGCAGTACTTTGTACTTTGAGGTAGCGTACTGAGGTACTTTGTAGTCTGAGGTAGTTAGGTGAGGTACTTTGTACTTAGAGGCAGGGCGGTGAGGAACTTTGTACTTTGAGGTAGTGCGGTGAGGTACTTTGTACTTTGATATAGTGCGGTGCAGTACTTTGTACTTTGAGGTAGTGTAGTGAGGTACTTTGTAGTCTGAGGTAGTAGAGTGAGGTGCTTTGTAATTTGTACTTTGAGGTAGTGCTGTGCGGACCTTTGTACTTTGAGGTGGAGCGGTGAGGTACTTTGTACTTTGAGGTAGTGCAGTGAGGAACTTTGTAGTTTGAGGTAGTGCGGTGAGGTACTTTGTACTTTGAGATAGTAGAGTGATGTACTTTATACATTGAGGTAGTGCAGTGAGGTGCTTTGTAATTTGAGTTAGTGCGGTGAGGTACTTTGTAATTTGAAGTAGTGCGGTGAGGAACTTTGTACTTTGAGGTAGTAGAGTGAGGTACTTTGTCCTTTGAGGAAGTAGAGTGAGGTACTTTGTACTTTGAGGTAGTAGAGTGAGGTAGTTTGTACTTTGAGGAAGTAGAATGAGGTACTTTGTACGTTGAGGTAGTGCAGTGAGTTACTTTGCACTTTGAGGTAGTGCGGTGAGGAAATTTGTACTTTGAGGTAGTAGAGTGAGGTACTTTGTACTTTGAGGTAGTAGAGTGAGGAACTTTGTTGTTTGAGGTAGTGTAGTGAGGAAGTTTGTAATTTGAGGTAGTAGAGTGAGGTACTTTGTACTTTGAGGTAATGCAGTGAGGTAATTTGTAATTTGAGGTAGTAGAGTGAGGTACTTTGTACTTTGAGGTAGTGCAATGAGGTACTTTGTACTTTGAAGTAGTGCGGTGAGGAACTTTGTACTTTGAGGTAGTAGAGTGAGGTACTTTGTACTTTGTGGAAGTAGAGTGAGGTACTTTATACTTTGAGGTAGTGTAGTGAGGTGCTTTGTACTTTGAGTTAGGGCGGTGAGGTACTTTGTACTTTGAAGTAGTGCAGTGAGGAACTTTGTACTTTGAGGTAGTAGAGTGAGGTACTTTGTACTTTGTGGAAGTAGAGTGAGGTACTTTGTACTTTGAGGTAGTGTAGTGAGGTACTTTGCACTTTGAGGTAGTGCGGTGAGGAACTTTGTACTTTGAGGTCGTAGAGTGAGGTACTTTGTACTTTGAGGTAGTGCAGTGAGGTACTTTGTACTTTGAGGTAGAGCAGTGAGCTACTTTGTACTGAGGTAGGGCGGTGAGGAACTATGTACTGTGAGGTAGTGCAGTGAGGAACTTTGTACTTTGAGGTAGTGCAGTGAGGTACTTTGAGGTAGTGCAGTGAGGTACTTTGAACTTTGAGGTAGTGCGGTGAGGTACGTTGTACTTTGAGGTAGTGCGGTGCAGTACTTTGTACTTTGAGGTAGTGTAGTGAGGTACTTTGTAGTCTGAGGTAGTAGTGTGAGGTACTTTGTAATTTGTACTTTGAGGTAGTGCAGTGAGGAACTTCGTACTTTGAGGTAGTGCGGTGAGGTACTTTGTAGTTTGAGGTAGTGCAGTGAGGAACTTTGTACTTTGAGGTAGTGCGGTGCAGTACTTTGTACTTTGTGGAAGTAGAGTGAGGTACTTTGTAGTCTGAGGTAGTAGAGTGAGGTACTTTGTAATTTGTACTTTGAGGTAGTGCTGTGAGGAGCTTTGTACTTTGAGGTAGTGCAGTGAGGAACTTTGTACTTTGAGGTAGTGCGGTGAGGTATTTTGTACTTTGAGAAAGTAGAGTGATGTACTTTGTACTTTGAGGTAGTGCGGTGAGGTACTTGGTACTTTGAGGTAGAGCGGTGAGCTACTTTGTACTTTGAGCTGGTAGAGTGATGTACTTTGTACTT
Organism: Mobula birostris; assembly: GCF_030028105.1. Taxonomy (NCBI): domain Eukaryota; kingdom Metazoa; phylum Chordata; class Chondrichthyes; order Myliobatiformes; family Myliobatidae; genus Mobula; species Mobula birostris. The sequence goes on from NW_027275212.1 coordinate 5,191, forward strand.
TGAGGTAGTGCACTGAGGTGCTTTGTACTTTGAGGTAGTGAGGTGAGGTACTTTGTACTTTGAGGTAGTGCAATGAGGTACTTTGTACTTTGAAGTAGTGCGGTGAGGAACTTTGTACTTTGAGGTAGTAGAGTGAGGTACATTGTACTTTGTGGAAGTAGAGTGAGGTACTTTGTACTTTGAGGTAGTGCGGTGAGGTACCTTGTACATTGAGGTAGTGCGGTGCAGTACTTTGTACTTTGAGGTAGTGTAGTGAGGTACTTTGTAGTCTGAGGTAGTTAGGTGAGGTACTTTGTACTTAGAGGCAGGGTGGTGAGGAACTTTGTACTTTGAGGTAGTAGAGTGAGGTACTTTGTACTTTGATGTAGTGCGGAGATGTAATCTGTACTTTGAGGTAGTAGTGTGAGGTACTTTGTACTTTGAGGTAGTGCAGTGAGGAACTTTGTACTTTGAGGTAGTAGAGTGAGGTACTTTGTACTTTGATGTAGTGCGGTGAGATACTTTGTACTTTGATGTAGTGCGGTGAGGTACTTTGTACTTTGAGGTAGTAGAGTGAGGTACTTTGTACTTTGAGGTAGGGCGGTGAGGAACTTTGTAGTTTGAGGTCATGCAGTGAGGAACTTTGTACTTTGAGGTAGTGTAGTGAGGTACTTTGAGGTAGTGCAGTGAGGTACTTTGTACTTTGAGGTAGTGCGGTGAGGTACTTTGTACATTGAGGTAGTGCGGTGCAGTACTTTGTACTTTGAGGTAGCGTACTGAGGTACTTTGTAGTCTGAGGTAGTTAGGTGAGGTACTTTGTACTTAGAGGCAGGGCGGTGAGGAACTTTGTACTTTGAGGTAGTGCGGTGAGGTACTTTGTACTTTGATATAGTGCGGTGCAGTACTTTGTACTTTGAGGTAGTGTAGTGAGGTACTTTGTAGTCTGAGGTAGTAGAGTGAGGTGCTTTGTAATTTGTACTTTGAGGTAGTGCTGTGCGGACCTTTGTACTTTGAGGTGGAGCGGTGAGGTACTTTGTACTTTGAGGTAGTGCAGTGAGGAACTTTGTAGTTTGAGGTAGTGCGGTGAGGTACTTTGTACTTTGAGGAAGTAGAGTGAGGTACTTTGTACTTTGAGGTAGTGCAGTGAGTTACTTTGCACTTTGAGGTAGTGCGGTGAGGAAATTTGTACTTTGAGGTAGTAGAGTGAGGTACTTTGTACTTTGAGGTAGTAGAGTGAGGAACTTTGTTGTTTGAGGTAGTGTATTGAGGAAGTTTGTAATTTGAGGTAGTAGAGTGAGGTACTTTGTACTTTGAGGTAATGCAGTGAGGTAATTTGTAATTTGAGGTAGTAGAGTGAGGTACTTTGTACTTTGAGGTAGTGCAGTGAGGTACTTTGTACTTTGAGTTAGTGCAGTGAGGAACATTATACTTTGAGGTAGTAGAGTGAGGCACTTTGTAGTTTGAGGTAGTGCGGTGAGGTACTTCGTACTTAGAGGTAGTAGAGTGAGGTACTTTGTACTTTGAGGTAGGGCGGTGAGGAACTTTGTACTTTGAGGTCGTGCAGTGATGAACTTTGTACTTTGAGGTAGTGTAGTGAGGTACCTTGAGGTAGTGCGGTGAGGAACTTTGTACTTTGAGGTAGTAGAGTGAGGTACTTTGTAGTTTGAGGTAGTGCAGTGAGGTACTTTGTACTTTGAGGTAGTGCAGTGAGGAACTTTGTACTTTGAGGTAGTAGAGTGAGGTACTTTGTACTTTGAAGTAGTGCGGTGAGGTACTTTGTTCTTTGAGGTAGTAGAGTGAGGTACTTTGTACTTTGAGGTAGGGCGGTGAGGAACTTTGTACTTTGAGGTCGTGCAGTGAGGAACTTTGTACTTTGAGGTAGTGCTGTGAGGTACTTGGCACTTTGAGGTAGAGCGGTGAGCTACTTTGTACTTTGAGCTAGTAGAGTGATGTACTTTGTACTTTGAGGTAGTGCACTGAGGTGCTTTGTACTTTGAGGTAGTGAGGTGAGGTACTTTGTACTTTGAGGTAGTGCAATGAGGTACTTTGTACTTTGAAGTAGTGCGGTGAGGAACTTTGTACTTTGAGGTAGTAGAGTGAGGTACTTTGTACTTTGTGGAAGTAGAGTGAGGTACTTTATACTTTGAGGTAGTGTAGTGAGGTGCTTTGTACTTTGAGTTAGGGCGGTGAGGTACTTTGTACTTTGAAGTAGTGCAGTGAGGAACTTTGTACTTTGAGGTAGTAGAGTGAGGTACTTTGTACTTTGTGGAAGTAGAGTGAGGTACTTTGTACTTTGAGGTAGTGTAGTGAGGTACTTTGCACTTTGAGGTAGTGCGGTGAGGAACTTTGTACTTTGAGGTCGTAGAGTGAGGTACTTTGTACTTTGAGGTAGTAGAGTGAGGAAGTTTGTTCTTTGAGGTATTGCGGTGAGGTAGTTTGTACTTTGAGGTAGTGCAGTGAGGTACCTTGAGGTAGTGCGGTGAGGAACTTTGTACTTTGAGGTAGTAGAGTGAGGTACTTTGTACTTTGAGGTAGTGCAGTGAGGTACTTTGTACTTTGAGGTAGAGCAGTGAGCTACTTTGTACTTTGAGGTAGTAGAGTGAGGTACTTTGTACTGAGGTAGGGCGGTGAGGAACTATGTACTGTGAGGTAGTGCAGTGAGGAACTTTGTACTTTGAGGTAGTGCAGTGAGGTACTTTGAGGTAGTGCAGTGAGGTACTTTGAACTTTGAGGTAGTGCGGTGAGGTACTTTGTACTTTGAGGTAGTGCGGTGCAGTACTTTGTACTTTGAGGTAGTGTAGTGAGGTACTTTGTAGTCTGAGGTAGTAGTGTGAGGTACTTTGTAATTTGTACTTTGAGGTAGTGCAGTGAGGAACTTTGTACTTTGAGGTAGTGCGGTGAGGTTCTTTGTACTTTGAGGTAGTGCAGTGAGGAACTTTGTACTTTGAGGTAGTGCGGTGCAGTACTTTGTACTTTGAGGTAGTGTAGTGAGGTACTTTGTAGTCTGAGGTAGTAGAGTGAGGTAGTTTGTAATTTGTACTTTGAGGTAGTGCTGTGAGGAGCTTTGTACTTTGACGTAGTGCAGTGAGGAACTTTGTACTTTGAGGTAGTGCGGTGAGGTATTTTGTACTTTGAGAAAGTAGAGTGATGTACTTTGTACTTTGAGGTAGTGCGGTGAGGTACTTGGTACTTTGAGGTAGAGCGGTGAGCTACTTTGTACTTTGAGCTGGTAGAGTGATGTACTTTGTACTTTGAGGTAGTGCACTGAGGTGCTTTGTACTTTGAGGTAGTGAGGTGAGGTACTTTGTACTTTGAGGTAGTGCAATGAGGTACTTTGTACTTTGAAGTAGTGCGGTGAGGAACTTTGTACTTTGAGGTAGTAGAGTGAGGTACATTGTACTTTGTGGAAGTAGAGTGAGGTACTTTGTACTTTGAGGTAGTGCGGTGAGGTACTTTGTACATTGAGGTAGTGCGGTGCAGTACTTTGTACTTTGAGGTAGTGTAGTGAGGTACTTTGTAGTCTGAGGTAGTTAGGTGAGGTACTTTGTACTTAGAGGCAGGGTGGTGAGGAACTTTGTACTTTGAGGTAGTAGAGTGAGGTACTTTGTACTTTGATGTAGTGCGGAGATGTAATCTGTACTTTGAGGTAGTAGTGTGAGGTACTTTGTACTTTGAGGTAGTGCAGTGAGGAACTTTGTACTTTGAGGTAGTAGAGTGAGGTACTTTGTACTTTGATGTAGTGCGGTGAGATACTTTGTACTTTGATGTAGTGCGGTGAGGTACTTTGTACTTTGAGGTAGTAGAGTGAGGTACTTTGTACTTTGAGGTAGGGCGGTGAGGAACTTTGTAGTTTGAGGTCATGCAGTGAGGAACTTTGTACTTTGAGGTAGTGTAGTGAGGTACTTTGAGGTAGTGCAGTGAGGTACTTTGTACTTTGAGGTAGTGCGGTGAGGTACTTTGTACATTGAGGTAGTGCGGTGCAGTACTTTGTACTTTGAGGTAGCGTACTGAGGTACTTTGTAGTCTGAGGTAGTTAGGTGAGGTACTTTGTACTTAGAGGCAGGGCGGTGAGGAACTTTGTACTTTGAGGTAGTGCGGTGAGGTACTTTGTACTTTGATATAGTGCGGTGCAGTACTTTGTACTTTGAGGTAGTGTAGTGAGGTACTTTGTAGTCTGAGGTAGTAGAGTGAGGTGCTTTGTAATTTGTACTTTGAGGTAGTGCTGTGCGGACCTTTGTACTTTGAGGTGGAGCGGTGAGGTACTTTGTACTTTGAGGTAGTGCAGTGAGGAACTTTGTAGTTTGAGGTAGTGCGGTGAGGTACTTTGTACTTTGAGATAGTAGAGTGATGTACTTTATACATTGAGGTAGTGCAGTGAGGTGCTTTGTAATTTGAGTTAGTGCGGTGAGGTACTTTGTAATTTGAAGTAGTGCGGTGAGGAACTTTGTACTTTGAGGTAGTAGAGTGAGGTACTTTGTCCTTTGAGGAAGTAGAGTGAGGTACTTTGTACTTTGAGGTAGTAGAGTGAGGTAGTTTGTACTTTGAGGAAGTAGAATGAGGTACTTTGTACGTTGAGGTAGTGCAGTGAGTTACTTTGCACTTTGAGGTAGTGCGGTGAGGAAATTTGTACTTTGAGGTAGTAGAGTGAGGTACTTTGTACTTTGAGGTAGTAGAGTGAGGAACTTTGTTGTTTGAGGTAGTGTAGTGAGGAAGTTTGTAATTTGAGGTAGTAGAGTGAGGTACTTTGTACTTTGAGGTAATGCAGTGAGGTAATTTGTAATTTGAGGTAGTAGAGTGAGGTACTTTGTACTTTGAGGTAGTGCAATGAGGTACTTTGTACTTTGAAGTAGTGCGGTGAGGAACTTTGTACTTTGAGGTAGTAGAGTGAGGTACTTTGTACTTTGTGGAAGTAGAGTGAGGTACTTTATACTTTGAGGTAGTGTAGTGAGGTGCTTTGTACTTTGAGTTAGGGCGGTGAGGTACTTTGTACTTTGAAGTAGTGCAGTGAGGAACTTTGTACTTTGAGGTAGTAGAGTGAGGTACTTTGTACTTTGTGGAAGTAGAGTGAGGTACTTTGTACTTTGAGGTAGTGTAGTGAGGTACTTTGCACTTTGAGGTAGTGCGGTGAGGAACTTTGTACTTTGAGGTCGTAGAGTGAGGTACTTTGTACTTTGAGGTAGTGCAGTGAGGTACTTTGTACTTTGAGGTAGAGCAGTGAGCTACTTTGTACTGAGGTAGGGCGGTGAGGAACTATGTACTGTGAGGTAGTGCAGTGAGGAACTTTGTACTTTGAGGTAGTGCAGTGAGGTACTTTGAGGTAGTGCAGTGAGGTACTTTGAACTTTGAGGTAGTGCGGTGAGGTACGTTGTACTTTGAGGTAGTGCGGTGCAGTACTTTGTACTTTGAGGTAGTGTAGTGAGGTACTTTGTAGTCTGAGGTAGTAGTGTGAGGTACTTTGTAATTTGTACTTTGAGGTAGTGCAGTGAGGAACTTCGTACTTTGAGGTAGTGCGGTGAGGTACTTTGTAGTTTGAGGTAGTGCAGTGAGGAACTTTGTACTTTGAGGTAGTGCGGTGCAGTACTTTGTACTTTGTGGAAGTAGAGTGAGGTACTTTGTAGTCTGAGGTAGTAGAGTGAGGTACTTTGTAATTTGTACTTTGAGGTAGTGCTGTGAGGAGCTTTGTACTTTGAGGTAGTGCAGTGAGGAACTTTGTACTTTGAGGTAGTGCGGTGAGGTATTTTGTACTTTGAGAAAGTAGAGTGATGTACTTTGTACTTTGAGGTAGTGCGGTGAGGTACTTGGTACTTTGAGGTAGAGCGGTGAGCTACTTTGTACTTTGAGCTGGTAGAGTGATGTACTTTGTACTTTGAGGTAGTGCACTGAGGTGCTTTGTACTTTGAGGTAGTGAGGTGAGGTACTTTGTACTTTGAGGTAGTGCAATGAGGTACTTTGTACTTTGAAGTAGTGCGGTGAGGAACTTTGTACTTTGAGGTAGTAGAGTGAGGTACATTGTACTTTGTGGAAGTAGAGTGAGGTACTTTGTACTTTGAGGTAGTGCGGTGAGGTACCTTGTACATTGAGGTAGTGCGGTGCAGTACTTTGTACTTTGAGGTAGTGTAGTGAGGTACTTTGTAGTCTGAGGTAGTTAGGTGAGGTACTTTGTACTTAGAGGCAGGGTGGTGAGGAACTTTGTACTTTGAGGTAGTAGAGTGAGGTACTTTGTACTTTGATGTAGTGCGGAGATGTAATCTGTACTTTGAGGTAGTAGTGTGAGGTACTTTGTACTTTGAGGTAGTGCAGTGAGGAACTTTGTACTTTGAGGTAGTAGAGTGAGGTACTTTGTACTTTGATGTAGTGCGGTGAGATACTTTGTACTTTGATGTAGTGCGGTGAGGTACTTTGTACTTTGAGGTAGTAGAGTGAGGTACTTTGTACTTTGAGGTAGGGCGGTGAGGAACTTTGTAGTTTGAGGTCATGCAGTGAGGAACTTTGTACTTTGAGGTAGTGTAGTGAGGTACTTTGAGGTAGTGCAGTGAGGTACTTTGTACTTTGAGGTAGTGCGGTGAGGTACTTTGTACATTGAGGTAGTGCGGTGCAGTACTTTGTACTTTGAGGTAGCGTACTGAGGTACTTTGTAGTCTGAGGTAGTTAGGTGAGGTACTTTGTACTTAGAGGCAGGGCGGTGAGGAACTTTGTACTTTGAGGTAGTGCGGTGAGGTACTTTGTACTTTGATATAGTGCGGTGCAGTACTTTGTACTTTGAGGTAGTGTAGTGAGGTACTTTGTAGTCTGAGGTAGTAGAGTGAGGTGCTTTGTAATTTGTACTTTGAGGTAGTGCTGTGCGGACCTTTGTACTTTGAGGTGGAGCGGTGAGGTACTTTGTACTTTGAGGTAGTGCAGTGAGGAACTTTGTAGTTTGAGGTAGTGCGGTGAGGTACTTTGTACTTTGAGATAGTAGAGTGATGTACTTTATACTTTGAGGTAGTGCAGTGAGGTGCTTTGTAATTTGAGTTAGCGCGGTGAGGTACTTTGTAATTTGAAGTAGTGCGGTGAGGAACTTTGTACTTTGAGGTAGTAGAGTGAGGTACTTTGTCCTTTGAGGAAGTAGAGTGAGGTACTTTGTACTTTGAGGTAGTAGAGTGAGGTAGTTTGTACTTTGAGGAAGTAGAATGAGGTACTTTGTACTTTGAGGTAGTGCAGTGAGTTACTTTGCACTTTGAGGTAGTGTGGTGAGGAAATTTGTACTTTGAGGTAGTAGAGTGAGGTACTTTGTACTTTGAGGTAGTAGAGTGAGGAACTTTGTTGTTTGAGGTAGTGTAGTGAGGAAGTTTGTAATTTGAGGTAGTAGAGTGAGGTACTTTGTACTTTGAGGTAATGCAGTGAGGTAATTTGTAATTTGAGGTAGTAGAGTGAGGTACTTTGTAGTTTGAGGTAGTGCGGTGAGGTACTTTGTACTTAGAGGTAGTAGAGTGAGGTACTTTGTAGTTTGAGGTAGTGCGGTGAGGTACTTTGTACTTAGAGGTAGTAGAGTGAGGTACTTTGTACTTTGAGGTAGTGTAGTGAGGAAGTTTGTAATTTGAGGTAGTAGAGTGAGGTACTTTGTACTTTGAGGTAATGCGGTGAGGTAATTTGAAATTTGAGGTAGTAGAGTGAGGTACTTTGTACTTTGAGGTAGTGCAGTGAGGTACTTTGTACTTTGAGTTAGTGCAGTGAGGAACATTATACTTTGAGGTAGTAGAGTGAGGTACTTTGTAGTTTGAGGTAGTGCGGTGAGGTACTTTGTACTTAGAGGTAGTAGAGTGAGGTACTTTGTACTTTGAGGTAGGGCGGTGAGGAACTTTGTACTCTGAGGTCGTGCAGTGATGAACTTTGTACTTTGAGGTAGTGCAGTGAGGTACTTTGTACTTTGAGGTAGAGCGGTGAGCTACTTTGTACTTTGAGATAGTAGAGTGAGGTACTTTGTACTTTGAGGTAGTGCGGTGAGGTACTTTGTACGTTGAGGTAGTGCAGTGAGGTACTTTGTGCTTTGAGGTGGTAGAGTGAGGTACTTTGTACTTTGAGGTTGTGCAGTGCGGTACTTTGTACATTGAGGTAGTAGAGTGAGGTACTTTGTACTTTGAGGTAGTGCAGTGAGGAACTTTGTACTTTGAGGTAGTAGAGTGAGGAACTTTGTACTTTGAGGTAGTGCGGTGAGGTAGTTTGTACTTTGAGGTAGTGCAGTGAGGTACCTTGATGTAGTGCGGTGAGGAACTTTGTACTTTGAGGTAGTAGAGTGAGGTACTTTGTACTTTGAGGTAGTGCAGTGAGGTACTTTGTACTTTGAGGTAGAGCGGTGAGCTACTTTGTACTTTGAGGTAGTAGAGTGAGGTACTTTGTACTTTGAGGTAGGGCGGTGAGGAACTATGTACTTTGAGGTAGTGCAGTGAGGAACTTTGTACTTTGAGGTAGTGCAGTGAGGTACTTTGAGGTAGTGCAGTGAGGTACTTTCTACTTTGAGGTAGTGCGGTGTGGTACTTTCTACTTTGAGGTAGTGCGGTGCAGTACTTTTTACTTTGAGGTAGTGTAGTGAGGTACTTTGTAGTCTGAGGTTGTAGCGTGAGGTACTTTGTAATTTGTACTTTGAGGTCGTGCAGTGAGGAACTTTGTACTTTGAGGTGGTGCGGTGAGGTACTTTGTACTTTGAGGTAGTAGAGTGAGGTACTTTGTACTTTGAGGTAGGGCGGTGAGGAACTTTGTAGTTTGAGGTCATGCAGTGAGGAACTTTGTACTTTGAGGTAGTGTAGTGAGGTACTTTGAGGTAGTGCAGTGAGGTACTTTGTACTTTGAGGTAGTGCGGTGAGGTACTTTGTACATTGAGGTAGTGCGGTGCAGTACTTTGTACTTTGAGGTAGCGTACTGAGGTACTTTGTAGTCTGAGGTAGTTAGGTGAGGTACTTTGTACTTAGAGGCAGGGCGATGAGGAACTTTGTACTTTGAGGTAGTGCGGTGAGGTACTTTGTACTTTGATATAGTGCGGTGCAGTACTTTGTACTTTGAGGTAGTGTAGTGAGGTACTTTGTAGTCTGAGGTAGTAGAGTGAGGTGCTTTGTAATTTGTACTTTGAGGTAGTGCTGTGCGGACCTTTGTACTTTGAGGTGGAGCGGTGAGGTACTTTGTACTTTGAGGTAGTGCAGTGAGGAACTTTGTAGTTTGAGGTAGTGCGGTGAGGTACTTTGTACTTTGAGATAGTAGAGTGATGTACTTTATACATTGAGGTAGTGCAGTGAGGTGCTTTGTAATTTGAGTTAGGGCGGTGAGGTACTTTGTAATTTGAAGTAGTGCGGTGAGGAACTTTGTACTTTGAGGTAGTAGAGTGAGGTACTTTGTCCTTTGAGGAAGTAGAGTGAGGTACTTTGTACTTTGAGGTAGTAGAGTGAGGTAGTTTGTACTTTGAGGAAGTAGAATGAGGTACTTTGTACTTTGAGGTAGTGCAGTGAGTTACTTTGCACTTTGAGGTAGTGCGGTGAGGAAATTTGTACTTTGAGGTAGTAGAGTGAGGTACTTTGTACTTTGAGTTAGTGCAGTGAGGAACATTATACTTTGAGGTAGTAGAGTGAGGTACTTTGTAGTTTGAGGTAGTGCGGTGAGGTACTTTGTACTTAGAGGTAGTAGAGTGAGGTACTTTGTACTTTGAGGTAGGGCGGTGAGGAACTTTGTACTCTGAGGTCGTGCAGTGATGAACTTTGTACTTTGAGGTAGTGCAGTGAGGTACTTTGTACTTTGAGGTAGAGCGGTGAGCTACTTTGTACTTTGAGATAGTAGAGTGAGGTACTTTGTACTTTGAGGTAGTGCGGTGAGGTACTTTGTACGTTGAGGTAGTGCAGTGAGGTACTTTGTGCTTTGAGGTGGTAGAGTGAGGTACTTTGTACTTTGAGGTTGTGCAGTGCGGTACTTTGTACATTGAGGTAGTAGAGTGAGGTACTTTGTACTTTGAGGTAGTGCAGTGAGGAACTTTGTACTTTGAGGTAGTAGAGTGAGGAACTTTGTACTTTGAGGTAGTGCGGTGAGCTACTTTGTACTTTGAGGTAGTAGAGTGAGGAACTTTGTACTTTGAGGTAGTGCGGTGAGGTAGTTTGTACTTTGAGGTAGTGCAGTGAGGTACCTTGATGTAGTGCGGTGAGGAACTTTGTACTTTGAGGTAGTAGAGTGAGGTACTTTGTACTTTGAGGTAGTGCAGTGAGGTACTTTGTACTTTGAGGTAGAGCGGTGAGCTACTTTGTACTTTGAGGTAGTAGAGTGAGGTACTTTGTACTTTGAGGTAGGGCGGTGAGGAACTATGTACTTTGAGGTAGTGCAGTGAGGAACTTTGTACTTTGAGGTAGTGCAGTGAGGTACTTTGAGGTAGTGCAGTGAGGTACTTTCTACTTTGAGGTAGTGCGGTGAGGTACTTTCTACTTTGAGGTAGTGCGGTGCAGTACTTTGTACTTTGAGGTAGTGTAGTGAGGTACTTTGTAGTCTGAGGTTGTAGCGTGAGGTACTTTGTAATTTGTACTTTGAGGTAGTGCAGTGAGGAACTTTGTACTTTGAGGTGGTGCGGTGAGGTACTTTGTACTTTGAGGTAGTGTAGTGAGGAACTTTGTACTTTGAGGTAGTGCGGTGAGGTATTTTGTACTTTGAGAAAGTAGAGTGATGTACTTTGTACATTGAGGTAGTGCGGTGAGGTACTTGGTACTTTGAGGTAGAGCGGTGAGCTACTTTGTACTTTGAGCTGGTAGAGTGATGTACTTTGTACTTTGAGGTAGTGCACTGAGGTGCTTTGTACTTTGAGGTAGTGAGGTGAGGTACTTTGTACTTTGAGGTAGTGCAATGAGGTACTTTGTAGTTTGAAGTAGTGCGGTGAGGAACTTTGTACATTGAGGTAGTAGAGTGAGGTACATTGTACTTTGTGGATGTAGAGTGAGGTACTTTGTACTTTGAGGTAGTGCGGTGAGGTACTTTGTACATTGAGGTAGTGCGGTGCAGTACTTTGTACTTTGAGGTAGTGTAGTGAGGTACTTTGTAGTCTGAGGTAGTTAGGTGAGGTACTTTGTACTTAGAGGCAGGGCGGTGAGGAACTTTGTACTTTGAGGTAGTAGAGTGAGGTACTTTGTACTTTGAGGTAGTGCGGAGAGGTAATTTGTACTTCGAGGTAGTAGTGTGAGGTACTTTGTACTTTGAGGTAGTGCGGTGAGGTACTTTGTACTTTGAGGTAGTAGAGTGAGGTACTTTGTACTTTGAGGTAGGGCGGTGAGGAACTTTGTAGCTTGAGGTCGTGCAGTGAGGAACTTTGTACTTTGAGGTAGTGCAGTGAGGTACTTTGAGGTAGTGCAGTGAGGTACTTTGTACTTTGAGGTAGTGCGGTGAGGTACTTTGTACATTGAGGTAGTGCGGTGCAGTACTTTGTACATTGAGGTAGTGTAGTGAGTTACTTTGTAGTCTGAGGTAGTTAGGTGAGGTACTTTGTACTTAGAGGCAGGGCGGTGAGGAACTTTGTACTTTGAGGTAGTGCGGTGAGGTACTTTGTACTTTGATATAGTGCGGTGCAGTACTTTGTACTTTGAGGTAGTGTAGTGAGGTACTTTGTAGTCTGAGGTAGTAGAGTGAGGTACTTTGTAATTTGTACTTTGAGGTAGTGCTGTGCGGAACTTTGTACTTTGAGGTGGAGCGGTGAGGTACTTTGTACTTTGAGGTAGTGCAGTGAGGAACTTTGTAGTTTGAGGTAGTGCGGTGAGGTACTTTGTACTTTGAGATAGTAGAGTGATGTACTTTATACTTTGAGGTAGTGCAGTGAGGTGCTTTGTAAATTGAGTTAGGGCGGTGAGGTACTTTGTACTTTGAAGTAGTGCGGTGAGGAACTTTGTACTTTGAGGTAGTAGAGTGAGGTACTTTGTACTTTGAGGAAGTAGAGTGAGGTACTTTGTACTTTGAGGTAGTAGAGTGAGGTACTTTGTACTTTGAGGAAGTAGAGTGAGGTACTTTGTACTTTGAGGTAGTGCAGTGAGTTACTTTGCACTTTGAGGTAGTGCGGTGAGGAAATTTGTACTTTGAGGTAGTAGAGTGAGGTACTTTGTACTTTGAGGTAGTAGAGTGAGGAACTTTGTTGTTTGAGGTAGTGTATTGAGGAAGTTTGTAATTTGAGGTAGTAGAGTGAGGTACTTTGTACTTTGAGGTAATGCAGTGAGGTAATTTGTAATTTGAGGTAGTAGAGTGAGGTACTTTGTACTTTGAGGTAGTGCAGTGAGGTACTTTGTACTTTGAGTTAGTGCAGTGAGGAACATTATACTTTGAGGTAGTAGAGTGAGGCACTTTGTAGTTTGAGGTAGTGCGGTGAGGTACTTCGTACTTAGAGGTAGTAGAGTGAGGTACTTTGTACTTTGAGGTAGGGCGGTGAGGAACTTTGTACTTTGAGGTCGTGCAGTGATGAACTTTGTACTTTGAGGTAGTGCAGTGAGGTACCTTGAGGTAGTGCGGTGAGGAACTTTGTACTTTGAGGTAGTAGAGTGAGGTACTTTGTAGTTTGAGGTAGTGCAGTGAGGTACTTTGTACTTTGAGGTAGTGCAGTGAGGAACTTTGTACTTTGAGGTAGTAGAGTGAGGTACTTTGTACTTTGAAGTAGTGCGGTGAGGTACTTTGTTCTTTGAGGTAGTAGAGTGAGGTACTTTGTACTTTGAGGTAGGGCGGTGAGGAACTTTGTACTTTGAGGTCGTGCAGTGAGGAACTTTGTACTTTGAGGTAGTGCGGTGAGGTACTTGGCACTTTGAGGTAGAGCGGTGAGCTACTTTGTACTTTGAGCTAGTAGAGTGATGTACTTTGTACTTTGAGGTAGTGCACTGAGGTGCTTTGTACTTTGAGGTAGTGAGGTGAGGTACTTTGTACTTTGAGGTAGTGCAATGAGGTACTTTGTACTTTGAAGTAGTGCGGTGAGGAACTTTGTACTTTGAGGTAGTAGAGTGAGGTACTTTGTACTTTGTGGAAGTAGAGTGAGGTACTTTATACTTTGAGGTAGTGTAGTGAGGTGCTTTGTACTTTGAGTTAGGGCGGTGAGGTACTTTGTACTTTGAAGTAGTGCAGTGAGGAACTTTGTACTTTGAGGTAGTAGAGTGAGGTACTTTGTACTTTGTGGAAGTAGAGTGAGGTACTTTGTACTTTGAGGTAGTGTAGTGAGGTACTTTGCACTTTGAGGTAGTGCGGTGAGGAACTTTGTACTTTGAGGTCGTAGAGTGAGGTACTTTGTACTTTGAGGTAGTAGAGTGAGGAAGTTTGTTCTTTGAGGTATTGCGGTGAGGTAGTTTGTACTTTGAGGTAGTGCAGTGAGGTACCTTGAGGTAGTGCGGTGAGGAACTTTGTACTTTGAGGTAGTAGAGTGAGGTACTTTGTACTTTGAGGTAGTGCAGTGAGGTACTTTGTACTTTGAGGTAGAGCAGTGAGCTACTTTGTACTTTGAGGTAGTAGAGTGAGGTACTTTGTACTGAGGTAGGGCGGTGAGGAACTATGTACTGTGAGGTAGTGCAGTGAGGAACTTTGTACTTTGAGGTAGTGCAGTGAGGTACTTTGAGGTAGTGCAGTGAGGTACTTTGAACTTTGAGGTAGTGCGGTGAGGTACTTTGTACTTTGAGGTAGTGCGGTGCAGTACTTTGTACTTTGAGGTAGTGTAGTGAGGTACTTTGTAGTCTGAGGTAGTAGTGTGATGTACTTTGTAATTTGTACTTTGAGGTAGTGCGGTGAGGAACTTTGTACTTTGAGGTAGTGCGGTGAGGTTCTTTGTACTTTGAGGTAGTGCAGTGAGGAACTTTGTACTTTGAGGTAGTGCGGTGCAGTACTTTGTACTTTGAGGTAGTGTAGTGAGGTACTTTGTAGTCTGAGGTAGTAGAGTGAGGTAGTTTGTAATTTGTACTTTGAGGTAGTGCTGTGAGGAGCTTTGTACTTTGACGTAGTGCAGTGAGGAACTTTGTACTTTGAGGTAGTGCGGTGAGGTATTTTGTACTTTGAGAAAGTAGAGTGATGTACTTTGTACTTTGAGGTAGTGCGGTGAGGTACTTGGTACTTTGAGGTAGAGCGGTGAGCTACTTTGTACTTTGAGCTGGTAGAGTGATGTACTTTGTACTTTGAGGTAGTGCACTGAGGTGCTTTGTACTTTGAGGTAGTGAGGTGAGGTACTTTGTACTTTGAGGTAGTGCAATGAGGTACTTTGTACTTTGAAGTAGTGCGGTGAGGAACTTTGTACTTTGAGGTAGTAGAGTGAGGTACATTGTACTTTGTGGAAGTAGAGTGAGGTACTTTGTACTTTGAGGTAGTGCGGTGAGGTACTTTGTACATTGAGGTAGTGCGGTGCAGTACTTTGTACTTTGAGGTAGTGTAGTGAGGTACTTTGTAGTCTGAGGTAGTTAGGTGAGGTACTTTGTACTTAGAGGCAGGGTGGTGAGGAACTTTGTACTTTGAGGTAGTAGAGTGAGGTACGTTGTACTTTGATGTAGTGCGGAGATGTAATCTGTACTTTGAGGTAGTAGTGTGAGGTACTTTGTACTTTGAGGTAGTGCAGTGAGGAACTTTGTACTTTGAGGTAGTAGAGTGAGGTACTTTGTACTTTGATGTAGTGCGGTGAGATACTTTGTACTTTGATGTAGTGCGGTGAGGTACTTTGTACTTTGAGGTAGTAGAGTGAGGTACTTTGTACTTTGAGGTAGGGCGGTGAGGAACTTTGTAGTTTGAGGTCATGCAGTGAGGAACTTTGTACTTTGAGGTAGTGTAGTGAGGTACTTTGAGGTAGTGCAGTGAGGTACTTTGTACTTTGAGGTAGTGCGGTGAGGTACTTTGTACCTTGAGGTAGTGCGGTGCAGTACTTTGTACTTTGAGGTAGCGTACTGAGGTACTTTGTAGTCTGAGGTAGTTAGGTGAGGTACTTTGTACTTAGAGGCAGGGCGGTGAGGAACTTTGTACTTTGAGGTAGTGCGGTGAGGTACTTTGTACTTTGATATAGTGCGGTGCAGTACTTTGTACTTTGAGGTAGTGTAGTGAGGTACTTTGTAGTCTGAGGTAGTAGAGTGAGGTGCTTTGTAATTTGTACTTTGAGGTAGTGCTGTGCGGACCTTTGTACTTTGAGGTGGAGCGGTGAGGTACTTTGTACTTTGAGGTAGTGCAGTGAGGAACTTTGTAGTTTGAGGTAGTGCGGTGAGGTACTTTGTACTTTGAGATAGTAGAGTGATGTACTTTATACATTGAGGTAGTGCAGTGAGGTGCTTTGTAATTTGAGTTAGGGCGGTGAGGTACTTTGTAATTTGAAGTAGTGCGGTGAGGAACTTTGTACTTTGAGGTAGTAGAGTGAGGTACTTTGTCCTTTGAGGAAGTAGAGTGAGGTACTTTGTACTTTGAGGTAGTAGAGTGAGGTAGTTTGTACTTTGAGGAAGTAGAATGAGGTACTTTGTACTTTGAGGTAGTGCAGTGAGTTACTTTGCACTTTGAGGTAGTGCGGTGAGGAAATTTGTACTTTGAGGTAGTAGAGTGAGGTACTTTGTACTTTGAGGTAGTAGAGTGAGGAACTTTGTTGTTTGAGGTAGTGTAGTGAGGAAGTTTGTAATTTGAGGTAGTAGAGTGAGGTACTTTGTACTTTGAGGTAATGCAGTGAGGTAATTTGTAATTTGAGGTAGTAGAGTGAGGTACTTTGTACTTTGAGGTAGTGCAATGAGGAACTTTGTACTTTGAGGTAGTAGAGTGAGGTACTTTGTACTTTGTGGAAGTAGAGTGAGGTACTTTATACTTTGAGGTAGTGTAGTGAGGTGCTTTGTACTTTGAGTTAGGGCGGTGAGGTACTTTGTACTTTGAAGTAGTGCAGTGAGGAAATTTGTACTTTGAGGTAGTAGAGTGAGGTACTTTGTACTTTGTGGAAGTAGAGTGACGTACTTTGTACTTTGAGGTAGTGTAGTGAGGTACTTTGCACTTTGAGGTAGTGCGGTGAGGAACTTTGTACTTTGAGGTCGTAGAGTGAGGTACTTTGTACTTTGAGGTAGTGCAGTGAGGTACTTTGTACTTTGAGGTAGAGCAGTGAGCTACTTTGTACTTTGAGGTAGTAGAGTGAGGTACTTTGTACTGAGGTAGGGCGGTGAGGAACTATGTACTGTGAGGTAGTGCAGTGAGGAACTTTGTACTTTGAGGTAGTGCAGTGAGGTACTTTGAGGTAGTGCAGTGAGGTACTTTGAACTTTGAGGTAGTGCGGTGAGGTACTTTGTACTTTGAGGTAGTGCGGTGCAGTACTTTGTACTTTGAGGTAGTGTAGTGAGGTACTTTGTAGTCTGAGGTAGTAGTGTGAGGTACTTTGTAATTTGTACTTTGAGGTAGTGCAGTGAGGAACTTCGTACTTTGAGGTAGTGCGGTGAGGTACTTTGTAGTTTGAGGTAGTGCAGTGAGGAACTTTGTACTTTGAGGTAGTGCGGTGCAGTACTTTGTACTTTGAGGTAGTGTAGTGAGGTACTTTGTAGTCTGAGGTAGTAGAGTGAGGTACTTTGTAATTTGTACTTTGAGGTAGTGCTGTGAGGAGCTTTGTACTTTGAGGTAGTGCAGTGAGGAACTTTGTACTTTGAGGTAGTGCGGTGGGGTATTTTGTACTTTGAGAAAGTAGAGTGATGTACTTTGTACTTTGAGGTAGTGCAGTGAGGTACTTGGTACTTTGAGGTAGAGCGGTGAGCTACTTTGTACTTTGAGCTGGTAGAGTGATGTACTTTGTACTTTGAGGTAGTGCACTGAGGTGCTTTGTACTTTGAGGTAGTGAGGTGAGGTACTTTGTACTTTGAGGTAGTGCAATGAGGTACTTTGTACTTTGAAGTAGTGCGGTGAGGAACTTTGTACTTTGAGGTAGTAGAGTGAGGTACATTGTACTTTGTGGAAGTAGAGTGAGGTACTTTGTACTTTGAGGTAGTGCGGTGAGGTACCTTGTACATTGAGGTAGTGCGGTGCAGTACTTTGTACTTTGAGGTAGTGTAGTGAGGTACTTTGTAGTCTGAGGTAGTTAGGTGAGGTACTTTGTACTTAGAGGCAGGGTGGTGAGGAACTTTGTACTTTGAGGTAGTAGAGTGAGGTATTTTGTACTTTGATGTAGTGCGGAGATGTAATCTGTACTTTGAGGTAGTAGTGTGAGGTACTTTGTACTTTGAGGTAGTGCAGTGAGGAACTTTGTACTTTGAGGTAGTAGAGTGAGGTACTTTGTACTTTGATGTAGTGCGGTGAGATACTTTGTACTTTGATGTAGTGCGGTGAGGTACTTTGTACTTTGAGGTAGTAGAGTGAGCTACTTTGTACTTTGAGGTAGGGCGGTGAGGAACTTTGTAGTTTGAGGTCATGCAGTGAGGAACTTTGTACTTTGAGGTAGTGTAGTGAGGTACTTTGAGGTAGTGCAGTGAGGTACTTTGTACTTTGAGGTAGTGCGGTGAGGTACTTTGTACATTGAGGTAGTGCGGTGCAGTACTTTGTACTTTGAGGTAGCGTACTGAGGTACTTTGTAGTCTGAGGTAGTTAGGTGAGGTACTTTGTACTTAGAGGCAGGGCGGTGAGGAACTTTGTACTTTGAGGTAGTGCGGTGAGGTACTTTGTACTTTGATATAGTGCGGTGCAGTACTTTGTACTTTGAGGTAGTGTAGTGAGGTACTTTGTAGTCTGAGGTAGTAGAGTGAGGTGCTTTGTAATTTGTACTTTGAGGTAGTGCTGTGCGGACCTTTGTACTTTGAGGTGGAGCGGTGAGGTACTTTGTACTTTGAGGTAGTGCAGTGAGGAACTTTGTAGTTTGAGGTAGTGCGGTGAGGTACTTTGTACTTTGAGATAGTAGAGTGATGTACTTTATACTTTGAGGTAGTGCAGTGAGGTGCTTTGTAATTTGAGTTAGGGCGGTGAGGTACTTTGTAATTTGAAGTAGTGCGGTGAGGAACTTTGTACTTTGAGGTAGTAGAGTGAGGTACTTTGTACTTTGAGGAAGTAGAGTGAGGTACTTTGTACTTTGAGGTAGTAGAGTGAGGTAGTTTGTACTTTGAGGAAGTAGAATGAGGTACTTTGTACTTTGAGGTAGTAGAGTGAGGAACTTTGTTGTTTGAGGTAGTGTATTGAGGAAGTTTGTAATTTGAGGTAGTAGAGTGAGGTACTTTGTACTTTGAGGTAATGCAGTGAGATAATTTGTAATTTGAGGTAGTAGAGTGAGGTACTTTGTACTTTGAGGTAGTGTAGTGAGGAAGTTTGTAATTTGAGGTAGTAGAGTGAGGTACTTTGTACTTTGAGGTAATGCGGTGAGGTAATTTGAAATTTGAGGTAGTAGAGTGAGGTACTTTGTACTTTGAGGTAGTGCAGTGAGGTACTTTGTACTTTGAGTTAGTGCAGTGAGGAACATTATACTTTGAGGTAGTAGAGTGAGGTACTTTGTAGTTTGAGGTAGTGCGGTGAGGTACTTTGTACTTAGAGGTAGTAGAGTGAGGTACTTTGTACTTTGAGGTAGGGCGGTGAGGAACTTTGTACTCTGAGGTCGTGCAGTGATGAACTTTGTACTTTGAGGTAGTGCAGTGAGGTACTTTGTACTTTGAGGTAGAGCGGTGAGCTACTTTGTACTTTGAGATAGTAGAGTGAGGTACTTTGTACTTTGAGGTAGTGCGGTGAGGTACTTTGTACGTTGAGGTAGTGCAGTGAGGTACTTTGTGCTTTGAGGTGGTAGAGTGAGGTACTTTGTACTTTGAGGTTGTGCAGTGCGGTACTTTGTACATTGAGGTAGTAGAGTGAGGTACTTTGTACTTTGAGGTAGTGCAGTGAGGAACTTTGTACTTTGAGGTAGTAGAGTGAGGAACTTTGTACTTTGAGGTAGTGCGGTGAGGTAGTTTGTACTTTGAGGTAGTGCAGTGAGGTACCTTGATGTAGTGCGGTGAGGAACTTTGTACTTTGAGGTAGTAGAGTGAGGTACTTTGTACTTTGAGGTAGTGCAGTGAGGTACTTTGTACTTTGAGGTAGAGCGGTGAGCTACTTTGTACTTTGAGGTAGTAGAGTGAGGTACTTTGTACTTTGAGGTAGGGCGGTGAGGAACTATGTACTTTGAGGTAGTGCAGTGAGGAACTTTGTACTTTGAGGTAGTGCAGTGAGGTACTTTGAGGTAGTGCAGTGAGGTACTTTCTACTTTGAGGTAGTGCGGTGTGGTACTTTCTACTTTGAGGTAGTGCGGTGCAGTACTTTTTACTTTGAGGTAGTGTAGTGAGGTACTTTGTAGTCTGAGGTTGTAGCGTGAGGTACTTTGTAATTTGTACTTTGAGGTCGTGCAGTGAGGAACTTTGTACTTTGAGGTGGTGCGGTGAGGTACTTTGTACTTTGAGGTAGTAGAGTGAGGTACTTTGTACTTTGAGGTAGGGCGGTGAGGAACTTTGTAGTTTGAGGTCATGCAGTGAGGAACTTTGTACTTTGAGGTAGTGTAGTGAGGTACTTTGAGGTAGTGCAGTGAGGTACTTTGTACTTTGAGGTAGTGCGGTGAGGTACTTTGTACATTGAGGTAGTGCGGTGCAGTACTTTGTACTTTGAGGTAGCGTACTGAGGTACTTTGTAGTCTGAGGTAGTTAGGTGAGGTACTTTGTACTTAGAGGCAGGGCGGTGAGGAACTTTGTACTTTGAGGTAGTGCGGTGAGGTACTTTGTACTTTGATATAGTGCGGTGCAGTACTTTGTACTTTGAGGTAGTGTAGTGAGGTACTTTGTAGTCTGAGGTAGTAGAGTGAGGTGCTTTGTAATTTGTACTTTGAGGTAGTGCTGTGCGGACCTTTGTACTTTGAGGTGGAGCGGTGAGGTACTTTGTACTTTGAGGTAGTGCAGTGAGGAACTTTGTAGTTTGAGGTGGTGCGGTGAGGTACTTTGTACTTTGAGATAGTAGAGTGATGTACTTTATACATTGAGGTAGTGCAGTGAGGTGCTTTGTAATTTGAGTTAGGGCGGTGAGGTACTTTGTAATTTGAAGTAGTGCGGTGAGGAACTTTGTACTTTGAGGTAGTAGAGTGAGGTACTTTGTCCTTTGAGGAAGTAGAGTGAGGTACTTTGTACTTTGAGGTAGTAGAGTGAGGTAGTTTGTACTTTGAGGAAGTAGAATGAGGTACTTTGTACTTTGAGGTAGTGCAGTGAGTTACTTTGCACTTTGAGGTAGTGCGGTGAGGAAATTTGTACTTTGAGGTAGTAGAGTGAGGTACTTTGTACTTTGAGGTAGTAGAGTGAGGAACTTTGTTGTTTGAGGTAGTGTAGTGAGGAAGTTTGTAATTTGAGGTAGTAGAGTGAGGTACTTTGTACTTTGAGGTAATGCAGTGAGGTAATTTGTAATTTGAGGTAGTAGAGTGAGGTACTTTGTACTTTGAGGTAGTGCAATGAGGTACTTTGTACTTTGAAGTAGTGCGGTGAGGAACTTTGTACTTTGAGGTAGTAGAGTGAGGTACTTTGTACTTTGTGGAAGTAGAGTGAGGTACTTTATACTTTGAGGTAGTGTAGTGAGGTGCTTTGTACTTTGAGTTAGGGCGGTGAGGTACTTTGTACTTTGAAGTAGTGCAGTGAGGAACTTTGTACTTTGAGGTAGTAGAGTGAGGTACTTTGTACTTTGTGGAAGTAGAGTGAGGTACTTTGTACTTTGAGGTAGTGTAGTGAGGTACTTTGCACTTTGAGGTAGTGCGGTGAGGAACTTTGTACTTTGAGGTCGTAGAGTGAGGTACTTTGTACTTTGAGGTAGTGCAGTGAGGTACTTTGTACTTTGAGGTAGAGCAGTGAGCTACTTTGTACTTTGAGGTAGTAGAGTGAGGTACTTTGTACTGAGGTAGGGCGGTGAGGAACTATGTACTGTGAGGTAGTGCAGTGAGGAACTTTGTACTTTGAGGTAGTGCAGTGAGGTACTTTGAGGTAGTGCAGTGAGGTACTTTGAACTTTGAGGTAGTGCGGTGAGGTACTTTGTACTTTGAGGTAGTGCGGTGCAGTACTTTGTACTTTGAGGTAGTGTAGTGAGGTACTTTGTAGTCTGAGGTAGTAGTGTGAGGTACTTTGTAATTTGTACTTTGAGGTAGTGCAGTGAGGAACTTCGTACTTTGAGGTAGTGCGGTGAGGTGCTTTGTAGTTTGAGGTAGTGCAGTGAGGAACTTTGTACTTTGAGGTAGTGCGGTGCAGTACTTTGTACTTTGAGGTAGTGTAGTGAGGTACTTTGTAGTCTGAGGTAGTAGAGTGAGGTACTTTGTAATTTGTACTTTGAGGTAGTGCTGTGAGGAGCTTTGTACTTTGAGGTAGTGCAGTGAGGAACTTTGTACTTTGAGGTAGTGCGGTGAGGTATTTTGTACTTTGAGAAAGTAGAGTGATGTACTTTGTACTTTGAGGTAGTGCGGTGAGGTACTTGGTACTTTGAGGTAGAGCGGTGAGCTACTTTGTACTTTGAGCTGGTAGAGTGATGTACTTTGTACTTTGAGGTAGTGCACTGAGGTTTTTTGTACTTTGAGGTAGTGAGGTGAGGTACTTTGTACTTTGAGGTAGTGCAATGAGGTACTTTGTACTTTGAAGTAGTGCGGTGAGGAACTTTGTACTTTGAGGTAGTAGAGTGAGGTACATTGTACTTTGTGGAAGTAGAGTGAGGTACTTTGTACTTTGAGGTAGTGCGGTGAGGTACCTTGTACATTGAGGTAGTGCGGTGCAGTACTTTGTACTTTGAGGTAGTGTAGTGAGGTACTTTGTAGTCTGAGGTAGTTAGGTGAGGTACTTTGTACTTAGAGGCAGGGTGGTGAGGAACTTTGTACTTTGAGGTAGTAGAGTGAGGTACTTTGTACTTTGATGTAGTGCGGAGATGTAATCTGTACTTTGAGGTAGTAGTGTGAGGTACTTTGTACTTTGAGGTAGTGCAGTGAGGAACTTTGTACTTTGAGGTAGTAGAGTGAGGTACTTTGTACTTTGATGTAGTGCGGTGAGATACTTTGTACTTTGATGTAGTGCGGTGAGGTACTTTGTACTTTGAGGTAGTAGAGTGAGCTACTTTGTACTTTGAGGTAGGGCGGTGAGGAACTTTGTAGTTTGAGGTCATGCAGTGAGGAACTTTGTACTTTGAGGTAGTGTAGTGAGGTACTTTGAGGTAGTGCAGTGAGGTACTTTGTACTTTGAGGTAGTGCGGTGAGGTACTTTGTACATTGAGGTAGTGCGGTGCAGTACTTTGTACTTTGAGGTAGCGTACTGAGGTACTTTGTAGTCTGAGGTAGTTAGGTGAGGTACTTTGTACTTAGAGGCAGGGCGGTGAGGAACTTTGTACTTTGAGGTAGTGCGGTGAGGTACTTTGTACTTTGATATAGTGCGGTGCAGTACTTTGTACTTTGAGGTAGTGTAGTGAGGTACTTTGTAGTCTGAGGTAGTAGAGTGAGGTGCTTTGTAATTTGTACTTTGAGGTAGTGCTGTGCGGACCTTTGTACTTTGAGGTGGAGCGGTGAGGTACTTTGTACTTTGAGGTAGTGCAGTGAGGAACTTTGTAGTTTGAGGTAGTGCGGTGAGGTACTTTGTACTTTGAGATAGTAGAGTGATGTACTTTATACTTTGAGGTAGTGCAGTGAGGTGCTTTGTAATTTGAGTTAGGGCGGTGAGGTACTTTGTAATTTGAAGTAGTGCGGTGAGGAACTTTGTACTTTGAGGTAGTAGAGTGAGGTACTTTGTACTTTGAGGAAGTAGAGTGAGGTACTTTGTACTTTGAGGTAGTAGAGTGAGGTAGTTTGTACTTTGAGGAAGTAGAATGAGGTACTTTGTACTTTGAGGTAGTAGAGTGAGGAACTTTGTTGTTTGAGGTAGTGTATTGAGGAAGTTTGTAATTTGAGGTAGTAGAGTGAGGTACTTTGTACTTTGAGGTAATGCAGTGAGGTAATTTGTAATTTGAGGTAGTAGAGTGAGGTACTTTGTACTTTGAGGTAGTGTAGTGAGGAAGTTTGTAATTTGAGGTAGTAGAGTGAGGTACTTTGTACTTTGAGGTAATGCGGTGAGGTAATTTGAAATTTGAGGTAGTAGAGTGAGGTACTTTGTACTTTGAGGTAGTGCAGTGAGGTACTTTGTACTTTGAGTTAGTGCAGTGAGGAACATTATACTTTGAGGTAGTAGAGTGAGGTACTTTGTAGTTTGAGGTAGTGCGGTGAGGTACTTTGTACTTTGAGGTAGTAGAGTGAGGTACTTTGTACTTTGAGGTAGGGCGGTGAGGAACTTTGTACTCTGAGGTCGTGCAGTGATGAACTTTGTACTTTGAGGTAGTGCAGTGAGGTACTTTGTACTTTGAGGTAGAGCGGTGAGCTACTTTGTACTTTGAGATAGTAGAGTGAGGTACTTTGTACTTTGAGGTAGTGCGGTGAGGTACTTTGTACGTTGAGGTAGTGCAGTGAGGTACTTTGTGCTTTGAGGTGGTAGAGTGAGGTACTTTGTACTTTGAGGTTGTGCAGTGCGGTACTTTGTACATTGAGGTAGTAGAGTGAGGTACTTTGTACTTTGAGGTAGTGCAGTGAGGAACTTTGTACTTTGAGGTAGTAGAGTGAGGAACTTTGTACTTTGAGGTAGTGCGGTGAGGTAGTTTGTACTTTGAGGTAGTGCAGTGAGGTACCTTGATGTAGTGCGGTGAGGAACTTTGTACTTTGAGGTAGTAGAGTGAGGTACTTTGTACTTTGAGGTAGTAGAGTGAGGTACTTTGTACTTTGAGGTAGGGCGGTGAGGAACTATGTACTTTGAGGTAGTGCAGTGAGGAACTTTGTACTTTGAGGTAGTGCAGTGAGGTACTTTGAGGTAGTGCAGTGAGGTACTTTCTACTTTGAGGTAGTGCGGTGAGGTACTTTCTACTTTGAGGTAGTGCGGTGCAGTACTTTGTACTTTGAGGTAGTGTAGTGAGGTACTTTGTAGTCTGAGTTTGTAGCGTGAGGTACTTTGTAATTTGTACTTTGAGGTAGTGCAGTGAGGAACTTTGTACTTTGAGGTGGTGCGGTGAGGTACTTTGTACTTTGAGGTAGTGCAGTGAGGAACTTTGTACTTTGAGGTAGTGCGGTGAGGTATTTTGTACTTTGAGAAAGTAGAGTGATGTACTTTGTACATTGAGGTAGTGCGGTGAGGTACTTGGTACTTTGAGGTAGAGCGGTGAGCTACTTTGTACTTTGAGCTGGTAGAGTGATGTACTTTGTACTTTGAGGTAGTGCACTGAGGTGCTTTGTACTTTGAGGTAGTGAGGTGAGGTACTTTGTACTTTGAGGTAGTGCAATGAGGTACTTTGTAGTTTGAAGTAGTGCGGTGAGGAACTTTGTACATTGAGGTAGTAGAGTGAGGTACATTGTACTTTGTGGATGTAGAGTGAGGTACTTTGTACTTTGAGGTAGTGCGGTGAGGTACTTTGTACATTGAGGTAGTGCGGTGCAGTACTTTGTACTTTGAGGTAGTGTAGTGAGGTACTTTGTAGTCTGAGGTAGTTAGGTGAGGTACTTTGTACTTAGAGGCAGGGCGGTGAGGAACTTTGTACTTTGAGGTAGTAGAGTGAGGTACTTTGTACTTTGAGGTAGTGCGGAGAGGTAATTTGTACTTTGAGGTAGTAGTGTGAGGTACTTTGTACTTTGAGGTAGTAGAGTGAGGTACTTTGTACTTTGAGGTAGGGCGGTGAGGAACTTTGTAGCTTGAGGTCGTGCAGTGAGGAACTTTGTACTTTGAGGTAGTGCAGTGAGGTACTTTGAGGTAGTGCAGTGAGGTACTTTGTACTTTGAGGTAGTGCGGTGAGGTACTTTGTACATTGAGGTAGTGCGGTGCAGTACTTTGTACATTGAGGTAGTGTAGTGAGTTACTTTGTAGTCTGAGGTAGTTAGGTGAGGTACTTTGTACTTAGAGGCAGGGCGGTGAGGAACTTTGTACTTTGAGGTAGTGCGGTGAGGTACTTTGTACTTTGATATAGTGCGGTGCAGTACTTTGTACTTTGAGGTAGTGTAGTGAGGTACTTTGTAGTCTGAGGTAGTAGAGTGAGGTACTTTGTAATTTGTACTTTGAGGTAGTGCTGTGCGGAACTTTGTACTTTGAGGTGGAGCGGTGAGGTACTTTGTACTTTGAGGTAGTGCAGTGAGGAACTTTGTAGTTTGAGGTAGTGCGGTGAGGTACTTTGTACTTTGAGATAGTAGAGTGATGTACTTTATACTTTGAGGTAGTGCAGTGAGGTGCTTTGTAATTTGAGTTAGGGCGGTGAGGTACTTTGTACTTTGAAGTAGTGCGGTGAGGAACTTTGTACTTTGAGGTAGTAGAGTGAGGTACTTTGTACTTTGAGGAAGTAGAGTGAGGTACTTTGTACTTTGAGGTAGTAGAGTGAGGTACTTTGTACTTTGAGGAAGTAGAGTGAGGTACTTTGTACTTTGAGGTAGTGCAGTGAGTTACTTTGCACTTTGAGGTAGTGCGGTGAGGAAATTTGTACTTTGAGGTAGTAGAGTGAGGTACTTTGTACTTTGAGGTAGTAGAGTGAGGAACTTTGTTGTTTGAGGTAGTGTATTGAGGAAGTTTGTAATTTGAGGTAGTAGAGTGAGGTACTTTGTACTTTGAGGTAATGCAGTGAGGTAATTTGTAATTTGAGGTAGTAGAGTGAGGTACTTTGTACTTTGAGGTAGTGCAGTGAGGTACTTTGTACTTTGAGTTAGTGCAGTGAGGAACATTATACTTTGAGGTAGTAGAGTGAGGCACTTTGTAGTTTGAGGTAGTGCGGTGAGGTACTTCGTACTTAGAGGTAGTAGAGTGAGGTACTTTGTACTTTGAGGTAGGGCGGTGAGGAACTTTGTACTTTGAGGTCGTGCAGTGATGAACTTTGTACTTTGAGGTAGTGTAGTGAGGTACCTTGAGGTAGTGCGGTGAGGAACTTTGTACTTTGAGGTAGTAGAGTGAGGTACTTTGTAGTTTGAGGTAGTGCAGTGAGGTACTTTGTACTTTGAGGTAGTGCAGTGAGGAACTTTGTACTTTGAGGTAGTAGAGTGAGGTACTTTGTACTTTGAAGTAGTGCGGTGAGGTACTTTGTTCTTTGAGGTAGTAGAGTGAGGTACTTTGTACTTTGAGGTAGGGCGGTGAGGAACTTTGTACTTTGAGGTCGTGCAGTGAGGAACTTTGTACTTTGAGGTAGTGCTGTGAGGTACTTGGCACTTTGAGGTAGAGCGGTGAGCTACTTTGTACTTTGAGCTAGTAGAGTGATGTACTTTGTACTTTGAGGTAGTGCACTGAGGTGCTTTGTACTTTGAGGTAGTGAGGTGAGGTACTTTGTACTTTGAGGTAGTGCAATGAGGTACTTTGTACTTTGAAGTAGTGCGGTGAGGAACTTTGTACTTTGAGGTAGTAGAGTGAGGTACTTTGTACTTTGTGGAAGTAGAGTGAGGTACTTTATACTTTGAGGTAGTGTAGTGAGGTGCTTTGTACTTTGAGTTAGGGCGGTGAGGTACTTTGTACTTTGAAGTAGTGCAGTGAGGAACTTTGTACTTTGAGGTAGTAGAGTGAGGTACTTTGTACTTTGTGGAAGTAGAGTGAGGTACTTTGTACTTTGAGGTAGTGTAGTGAGGTACTTTGCACTTTGAGGTAGTGCGGTGAGGAACTTTGTACTTTGAGGTCGTAGAGTGAGGTACTTTGTACTTTGAGGTAGTAGAGTGAGGAAGTTTGTTCTTTGAGGTATTGCGGTGAGGTAGTTTGTACTTTGAGGTAGTGCAGTGAGGTACCTTGAGGTAGTGCGGTGAGGAACTTTGTACTTTGAGGTAGTAGAGTGAGGTACTTTGTACTTTGAGGTAGTGCAGTGAGGTACTTTGTACTTTGAGGTAGAGCAGTGAGCTACTTTGTACTTTGAGGTAGTAGAGTGAGGTACTTTGTACTGAGGTAGGGCGGTGAGGAACTATGTACTGTGAGGTAGTGCAGTGAGGAACTTTGTACTTTGAGGTAGTGCAGTGAGGTACTTTGAGGTAGTGCAGTGAGGTACTTTGAACTTTGAGGTAGTGCGGTGAGGTACTTTGTACTTTGAGGTAGTGCGGTGCAGTACTTTGTACTTTGAGGTAGTGTAGTGAGGTACTTTGTAGTCTGAGGTAGTAGTGTGAGGTACTTTGTAATTTGTACTTTGAGGTAGTGCAGTGAGGAACTTTGTACTTTGAGGTAGTGCGGTGAGGTTCTTTGTACTTTGAGGTAGTGCAGTGAGGAACTTTGTACTTTGAGGTAGTGCGGTGCAGTACTTTGTACTTTGAGGTAGTGTAGTGAGGTACTTTGTAGTCTGAGGTAGTAGAGTGAGGTACTTTGTAATTTGTACTTTGAGGTAGTGCTGTGAGGAGCTTTGTACTTTGACGTAGTGCAGTGAGGAACTTTGTACTTTGAGGTAGTGCGGTGAGGTATTTTGTACTTTGAGAAAGTAGAGTGATGTACTTTGTACTTTGAGGTAGTGCGGTGAGGTACTTGGTACTTTGAGGTAGAGCGGTGAGCTACTTTGTACTTTGAGCTGGTAGAGTGATGTACTTTGTACTTTGAGGTAGTGCACTGAGGTGCTTTGTACTTTGAGGTAGTGAGGTGAGGTACTTTGTACTTTGAGGTAGTGCAATGAGGTACTTTGTACTTTGAAGTAGTGCGGTGAGGAACTTTGTACTTTGAGGTAGTAGAGTGAGGTACATTGTACTTTGTGGAAGTAGAGTGAGGTACTTTGTACTTTGAGGTAGTGCGGTGAGGTACTTTGTACATTGAGGTAGTGCGGTGCAGTACTTTGTACTTTGAGGTAGTGTAGTGAGGTACTTTGTAGTCTGAGGTAGTTAGGTGAGGTACTTTGTACTTAGAGGCAGGGTGGTGAGGAACTTTGTACTTTGAGGTAGTAGAGTGAGGTACTTTGTACTTTGATGTAGTGCGGAGATGTAATCTGTACTTTGAGGTAGTAGTGTGAGGTACTTTGTACTTTGAGGTAGTGCAGTGAGGAACTTTGTACTTTGAGGTAGTAGAGTGAGGTACTTTGTACTTTGATGTAGTGCGGTGAGATACTTTGTACTTTGATGTAGTGCGGTGAGGTACTTTGTACTTTGAGGTAGTAGAGTGAGGTACTTTGTACTTTGAGGTAGGGCGGTGAGGAACTTTGTAGTTTGAGGTCATGCAGTGAGGAACTTTGTACTTTGAGGTAGTGTAGTGAGGTACTTTGAGGTAGTGCAGTGAGGTACTTTGTACTTTGAGGTAGTGCGGTGAGGTACTTTGTACATTGAGGTAGTGCGGTGCAGTACTTTGTACTTTGAGGTAGCGTACTGAGGTACTTTGTAGTCTGAGGTAGTTAGGTGAGGTACTTTGTACTTAGAGGCAGGGCGGTGAGGAACTTTGTACTTTGAGGTAGTGCGGTGAGGTACTTTGTACTTTGATATAGTGCGGTGCAGTACTTTGTACTTTGAGGTAGTGTAGTGAGGTACTTTGTAGTCTGAGGTAGTAGAGTGAGGTGCTTTGTAATTTGTACTTTGAGGTAGTGCTGTGCGGACCTTTGTACTTTGAGGTGGAGCGGTGAGGTACTTTGTACTTTGAGGTAGTGCAGTGAGGAACTTTGTAGTTTGAGGTAGTGCGGTGAGGTACTTTGTACTTTGAGATAGTAGAGTGATGTACTTTGTACTTTGAAGTAGTGCACTGAGGTGCTTTGTACTTTGAGGTAGTGAGGTGAGGTACTTTGTACTTTGAGGTAGTGCAATGAGGTACTTTGTACTTTGAAGTAGTGCGGTGAGGAACTTTGTACTTTGAGGTAGTAGAGTGAGGTACATTGTACTTTGTGGAAGTAGAGTGAGGTACTTTGTACTTTGAGGTAGTGCGGTGAGGTACTTTGTACATTGAGGTAGTGCGGTGCAGTACTTTGTACTTTGAGGTAGTGTAGTGAGGTACTTTGTAGTCTGAGGTAGTTAGGTGAGGTACTTTGTACTTAGAGGCAGGGTGGTGAGGAACTTTGTACTTTGAGGTAGTAGAGTGAGGTACTTTGTACTTTGATGTAGTGCGGAGATGTAATCTGTACTTTGAGGTAGTAGTGTGAGGTACTTTGTACTTTGAGGTAGTGCAGTGAGGAACTTTGTACTTTGAGGTAGTAGAGTGAGGTACTTTGTACTTTGATGTAGTGCGGTGAGATACTTTGTACTTTGATGTAGTGCGGTGAGGTACTTTGTACTTTGAGGTAGTAGAGTGAGGTACTTTGTACTTTGAGGTAGGGCGGTGAGGAACTTTGTAGTTTGAGGTCATGCAGTGAGGAACTTTGTACTTTGAGGTAGTGTAGTGAGGTACTTTGAGGTAGTGCAGTGAGGTACTTTGTACTTTGAGGTAGTGCGGTGAGGTACTTTGTACATTGAGGTAGTGCGGTGCAGTACTTTGTACTTTGAGGTAGCGTACTGAGGTACTTTGTAGTCTGAGGTAGTTAGGTGAGGTACTTTGTACTTAGAGGCAGGGCGGTGAGGAACTTTGTACTTTGAGGTAGTGCGGTGAGGTACTTTGTACTTTGATATAGTGCGGTGCAGTACTTTGTACTTTGAGGTAGTGTAGTGAGGTACTTTGTAGTCTGAGGTAGTAGAGTGAGGTGCTTTGTAATTTGTACTTTGAGGTAGTGCTGTGCGGACCTTTGTACTTTGAGGTGGAGCGGTGAGGTACTTTGTACTTTGAGGTAGTGCAGTGAGGAACTTTGTAGTTTGAGGTAGTGCGGTGAGGTACTTTGTACTTTGAGATAGTAGAGTGATGTACTTTATACATTGAGGTAGTGCAGTGAGGTGCTTTGTAATTTGAGTTAGTGCGGTGAGGTACTTTGTAATTTGAAGTAGTGCGGTGAGGAACTTTGTACTTTGAGGTAGTAGAGTGAGGTACTTTGTCCTTTGAGGAAGTAGAGTGAGGTACTTTGTACTTTGAGGTAGTAGAGTGAGGTAGTTTGTACTTTGAGGAAGTAGAATGAGGTACTTTGTACGTTGAGGTAGTGCAGTGAGTTACTTTGCACTTTGAGGTAGTGCGGTGAGGAAATTTGTACTTTGAGGTAGTAGAGTGAGGTACTTTGTACTTTGAGGTAGTAGAGTGAGGAACTTTGTTGTTTGAGGTAGTGTAGTGAGGAAGTTTGTAATTTGAGGTAGTAGAGTGAGGTACTTTGTACTTTGAGGTAATGCAGTGAGGTAATTTGTAATTTGAGGTAGTAGAGTGAGGTACTTTGTACTTTGAGGTAGTGCAATGAGGTACTTTGTACTTTGAAGTAGTGCGGTGAGGAACTTTGTACTTTGAGGTAGTAGAGTGAGGTACTTTGTACTTTGTGGAAGTAGAGTGAGGTACTTTATACTTTGAGGTAGTGTAGTGAGGTGCTTTGTACTTTGAGTTAGGGCGGTGAGGTACTTTGTACTTTGAAGTAGTGCAGTGAGGAACTTTGTACTTTGAGGTAGTAGAGTGAGGTACTTTGTACTTTGTGGAAGTAGAGTGAGGTACTTTGTACTTTGAGGTAGTGTAGTGAGGTACTTTGCACTTTGAGGTAGTGCGGTGAGGAACTTTGTACTTTGAGGTCGTAGAGTGAGGTACTTTGTACTTTGAGGTAGTGCAGTGAGGTACTTTGTACTTTGAGGTAGAGCAGTGAGCTACTTTGTACTGAGGTAGGGCGGTGAGGAACTATGTACTGTGAGGTAGTGCAGTGAGGAACTTTGTACTTTGAGGTAGTGCAGTGAGGTACTTTGAGGTAGTGCAGTGAGGTACTTTGAACTTTGAGGTAGTGCGGTGAGGTACGTTGTACTTTGAGGTAGTGCGGTGCAGTACTTTGTACTTTGAGGTAGTGTAGTGAGGTACTTTGTAGTCTGAGGTAGTAGTGTGAGGTACTTTGTAATTTGTACTTTGAGGTAGTGCAGTGAGGAACTTCGTACTTTGAGGTAGTGCGGTGAGGTACTTTGTAGTTTGAGGTAGTGCAGTGAGGAACTTTGTACTTTGAGGTAGTGCGGTGCAGTACTTTGTACTTTGTGGAAGTAGAGTGAGGTACTTTGTAGTCTGAGGTAGTAGAGTGAGGTACTTTGTAATTTGTACTTTGAGGTAGTGCTGTGAGGAGCTTTGTACTTTGAGGTAGTGCAGTGAGGAACTTTGTACTTTGAGGTAGTGCGGTGAGGTATTTTGTACTTTGAGAAAGTAGAGTGATGTACTTTGTACTTTGAGGTAGTGCGGTGAGGTACTTGGTACTTTGAGGTAGAGCGGTGAGCTACTTTGTACTTTGAGCTGGTAGAGTGATGTACTTTGTACTTTGAGGTAGTGCACTGAGGTGCTTTGTACTTTGAGGTAGTGAGGTGAGGTACTTTGTACTTTGAGGTAGTGCAATGAGGTACTTTGTACTTTGAAGTAGTGCGGTGAGGAACTTTGTACTTTGAGGTAGTAGAGTGAGGTACATTGTACTTTGTGGAAGTAGAGTGAGGTACTTTGTACTTTGAGGTAGTGCGGTGAGGTACCTTGTACATTGAGGTAGTGCGGTGCAGTACTTTGTACTTTGAGGTAGTGTAGTGAGGTACTTTGTAGTCTGAGGTAGTTAGGTGAGGTACTTTGTACTTAGAGGCAGGGTGGTGAGGAACTTTGTACTTTGAGGTAGTAGAGTGAGGTACTTTGTACTTTGATGTAGTGCGGAGATGTAATCTGTACTTTGAGGTAGTAGTGTGAGGTACTTTGTACTTTGAGGTAGTGCAGTGAGGAACTTTGTACTTTGAGGTAGTAGAGTGAGGTACTTTGTACTTTGATGTAGTGCGGTGAGATACTTTGTACTTTGATGTAGTGCGGTGAGGTACTTTGTACTTTGAGGTAGTAGAGTGAGGTACTTTGTACTTTGAGGTAGGGCGGTGAGGAACTTTGTAGTTTGAGGTCATGCAGTGAGGAACTTTGTACTTTGAGGTAGTGTAGTGAGGTACTTTGAGGTAGTGCAGTGAGGTACTTTGTACTTTGAGGTAGTGCGGTGAGGTACTTTGTACATTGAGGTAGTGCGGTGCAGTACTTTGTACTTTGAGGTAGCGTACTGAGGTACTTTGTAGTCTGAGGTAGTTAGGTGAGGTACTTTGTACTTAGAGGCAGGGCGGTGAGGAACTTTGTACTTTGAGGTAGTGCGGTGAGGTACTTTGTACTTTGATATAGTGCGGTGCAGTACTTTGTACTTTGAGGTAGTGTAGTGAGGTACTTTGTAGTCTGAGGTAGTAGAGTGAGGTGCTTTGTAATTTGTACTTTGAGGTAGTGCTGTGCGGACCTTTGTACTTTGAGGTGGAGCGGTGAGGTACTTTGTACTTTGAGGTAGTGCAGTGAGGAACTTTGTAGTTTGAGGTAGTGCGGTGAGGTACTTTGTACTTTGAGATAGTAGAGTGATGTACTTTATACTTTGAGGTAGTGCAGTGAGGTGCTTTGTAATTTGAGTTAGCGCGGTGAGGTACTTTGTAATTTGAAGTAGTGCGGTGAGGAACTTTGTACTTTGAGGTAGTAGAGTGAGGTACTTTGTACTTTGAGGAAGTAGAGTGAGGTACTTTGTACTTTGAGGTAGTAGAGTGAGGTAGTTTGTACTTTGAGGAAGTAGAATGAGGTACTTTGTACTTTGAGGTAGTGCAGTGAGTTACTTTGCACTTTGAGGTAGTGCGGTGAGGAAATTTGTACTTTGAGGTAGTAGAGTGAGGTACTTTGTACTTTGAGGTAGTAGAGTGAGGAACTTTGTTGTTTGAGGTAGTGTAGTGAGGAAGTTTGTAATTTGAGGTAGTAGAGTGAGGTACTTTGTACTTTGAGGTAATGCAGTGAGGTAATTTGTAATTTGAGGTAGTAGAGTGAGGTACTTTGTAGTTTGAGGTAGTGCGGTGAGGTACTTTGTACTTAGAGGTAGTAGAGTGAGGTACTTTGTACTTTGAGGTAGGGCGGTGAGGAACGTTGTACTTTGAGGTCGTGCAGTGATGAACTTTGTACTTTGAGGTAGTGCAGTGAGGTACTTTGTACTTTGAGGTAGAGCGGTGAGCTACTTTGTACTTTGAGGTAGTAGAGTGAGGTACTTTGTACTTTGAGGTAGTGCGGTGAGGTACTTTGTACTTTGAGGTAGTGCAGTGAGGTACTTTGTACTTTGAGGTAGTAGAGTGAGGTACTTTGTACTTTGAGGTTGTGCGGTGCGGTACTTTGTACTTTGAGGTAGTAGAGTGAGGTACTTTGAGGTAGTGCAGTGAGGAACTTTGTACTTTGAGGTAGTGCGGTGAGGTACTTTGTACTTTGAGGTAGTGCAGTGAGGAACTTTGTACTTTGAGGTAGTGCGGTGTGGTATTTTGTACTTTGAGGTAGTGCGGTGAGGTACTTTGTACATTGAGGTAGTGCGGTGCAGTACTTTGTGCTTTGAGGTAGTGTAGTGAGGTAGTTTGTAGTCTGAGGTAGTTCGGTGAGGTGCTTTGTACTTAGAGGCAGGGCGGTGAGGAACTTTGTACTTTGAGGTAGTGCGGTGAGGTACTTTGTACTTTGATATAGTGCGGTGCAGTACTTTGTACTTTGAGGTAGTGTAGTGAGGTACTTTGTAGTCTGAGGTAGTAGAGTGAGGTACTTTGTAATTTGTACTTTGAGGTAGTGCTGTGAGGAGCTTTGTACTTTGAGGTAGTGCAGTGAGGAACTTTGTACTTTGAGGTAGTGCGGTGAGGTATTTTGTACTTTGAGAAAGTAGAGTGATGTACTTTGTACTTTGAGGTAGTGCGGTGAGGTACTTGGTACTTTGAGGTAGAGCGGTGAGCTACTTTGTACTTTGAGCTGGTAGAGTGATGTACTTTGTACTTTGAGGTAGTGCACTGAGGTGCTTTGTACTTTGAGGTAGTGAGGTGAGGTACTTTGTACTTTGAGGTAGTGCAATGAGGTACTTTGTACTTTGAAGTAGTGCGGTGAGGAACTTTGTACTTTGAGGTAGTAGAGTTAGGTACATTGTACTTTGTGGAAGTAGAGTGAGGTACTTTGTACTTTGAGGTAGTGCGGTGAGGTACTTTGTACATTGAGGTAGTGCGGTGCAGTACTTTGTACTTTGAGGTAGTGTAGTGAGGTACTTTGTAGTCTGAGGTAGTTAGGTGAGGTACTTTGTACTTAGAGGGAGGGTGGTGAGGAACTTTGTACTTTGAGGTAGTAGAGTGAGGTACTTTGTACTTTGAGGTAGTGCGGAGAGGTAATTTGTACTTTGAGGTAGTAGTGTGAGGTACTTTGTACTTTGAGGTAGTGCAGTGAGGAACTTTGTACTTTGAGGTAGTAGAGTGAGGTACTTTGTACTTTGATGTAGTGCGGTGAGATACTTTGTACATTGATGTAGTGCGGTGAGGTACTTTGTACTTTGAGGTAGTAGAGTGAGGTACTTTGTACTTTGAGGTAGGGCGGTGAGGAACTTTGTAGTTTGAGGTCATGCAGTGAGGAACTTTGTACTTTGAGTTAGTGTAGTGAGGTACTTTGAGGTAGTGCAGTGAGGTACTTTGTACTTTGAGGTAGTGCGGTGAGGTACTTTGTACATTGAGGTAGTGCGGTGCAGTACTTTGTACTTTGAGGTAGCGTAGTGAGGTACTTTGTAGTCTGAGGTAGTTAGGTGTGGTACTTTGTACTTAGAGGCAGGGCGGTGAGGAACTTTGTACTTTGAGGTAGTGCGGTGAGGTACTTTGTACTTTGATATAGTGCGGTGCAGTACTTTGTACTTTGAGGTAGTGTAGTGAGGTACTTTGTAGTCTGAGGTAGTAGAGTGAGGTACTTTGTAATTTGTACTTTGAGGTAGTGCTGTGCGGAGCTTTGTACTTTGAGGTGGAGCGGTGAGGTACTTTGTACTTTGAGGTAGTGCAGTGAGGAACTTTGTAGTTTGAGGTAGTGCGGTGAGGTACTTTGTACTTTGAGATAGTAGAGTGATGTACTTTATACTTTGAGGTAGTGCAGTGAGGTGCTTTGTAATTTGAGTTAGGGCGGTGAGGTACTTTGTACTTTGAAGTAGTGCGGTGAGGAACTTTGTACTTTGAGGTAGTAGAGTGAGGTACTTTGTACTTTGAGGAAGTAGAGTGAGGTACTTTGTACTTTGAGGTAGTAGAGTGAGGTACTTTGTACTTTGAGGAAGTAGAGTGAGGTACTTTGTACTTTGAGGTAGTGCAGTGAGTTACTTTGCACTTTGAGGTAGTGCGGTGAGGAAATTTGTACTTTGAGGTAGTAGAGTGAGGTACTTTGTACTTTGAGGTAGTAGAGTGAGGAACTTTGTTGTTTGAGGTAGTGTAGTGAGGAAGTTTGTAATTTGAGGTAGTGCAGTGAGGTACTTTGTACTTTGAGTTAGTGCAGTGAGGAACATTATACTTTGAGGTAGTAGAGTGAGGCACTTTGTAGTTTGAGGTAGTGCGGTGAGGTACTTTGTACTTAGAGGTAGTAGAGTGAGGTACTTTGTACTTTGAGGCAGGGCGGTGAGGAACTTTGTACTTTGAGGTCGTGCAGTGATGAACTTTGTACTTTGAGGTAGTGCAGTGAGGTACTTCGTACTTTGAGGTAGAGCGGTGAGCTACTTTGTACTTTGAGGTAGTAGAGTGAGGTACTTTGTACTTTGAGGTAGTGCGGTGAGGTACTTTGTACTTTGAGGTAGTGCAGTGAGGTACTTTGTACTTTGAGGTAGTAGAGTGAGGTACTTTGTACTTTGAGGTTGTGCGGTGCGGTACTTTGTACTTTGAGGTAGTAGAGTGAGGTACTTTGTACTTTGAGGTAGTGCAGTGAGGAACTTTGTACTTTGAGGTAGTGCAGTGAGGTACTTTGAGGTAGTGCAGTGAGGAACTTTGTACTTTGAGGTAGTGCGGTGAGGTACTTTGTACTTTGAGGTACTGCAGTGAGGAACTTTGTACTTTGAGGTAGTGCGGTGTGGTATTTTGTACTTTGAGGTAGTGCGGTGAGGGACTTTGTACATTGAGGTAGTGCGGTGCAGTACTTTGTACTTTGAGGTAGTGTAGTGAGGTAGATTGTAGTCTGAGGTAGTTCGGTGAGGTGCTTTGTACTTAGAGGCAGGGCGGTGAGGAACTTTGTACTTTGAGGTAGTGCGGTGAGGTACTTTGTACTTTGATATAGTGCGGTGCAGTACTTTGTACTTTGAGGTAGTGTAGTGAGGTACTTTGTAGTCTGAGGTAGTAGAGTGAGGTACTTTGTAATTTGTACTTTGAGGTAGTGCTGTGAGGAAATTTGTACTTTGAGGTGGTGCGGTGAGGTACTTTGTACTTTGAGGTAGTGCAGTGAGGAACTTTGTAGTTTGAGGTAGTGCGGTGAGGTACTTTGTACTTTGAGATAGTAGAGTGATGTACTTTATACTTTGAGGTAGTGCAGTGAGGTGCATTGTACTTTGAGGTAGGGCGGTGAGGAACTTTGTACTTTGAGGTAGTGCAATGAGGTACTTTGTACTTTGAAGTAGTGCGGTGAGGAACTTTGTACTTTGAGGTAGTAGAGTGAGGTACTTTGTACTTTGAGGAGTAGAGTGAGGTACTTTGTACTTTGAGGTACGGCAGTGAGGAACTTTGTACTTCGAGGTAGTAGAGTGAGGTACTTTGTACTTGGAGGAAGTAGAGTGAGGTACTTTGTACTTTGAGGTAGTGCAGTGAGTTACTTTGCACTTTGAGGTAGTGCGGTGAGGAACTTTGTACTTTGAGGTAGTAGAGTGAGGTACTTTGTACTTTGAGGTAGTAGAGTGAGGAACATTATACTTTGAGGTAGTAGAGTGAGGTACTTTGTACTTTGAGTTAGTGCAGTGAGGAACATTATACTTTGAGGTAGTAGAGTGAGGTACTTTGTAGTTTGAGGTAGTGCGGTGAGGTACTTTGTACTTAGAGGTAGTAGAGTGAGGTACTTTGTACTTTGAGGTAGGGCGGTGAGGAACTTTGCACTCTGAGGTCGTGCAGTGATGAACTTTGTACTTTGAGGTAGTGCAGTGAGGTACTTTGTACTTTGAGGTAGAGCGGTGAGCTACTTTGTACTTTGAGGTAGTAGAGTGAGGTACTTTGTACTTTGAGGTAGTGCGGTGAGGTACTTTGTACGTTGAGGTAGTGCAGTGAGGTACTTTGTGCTTTGAGGTGGTAGAGTGAGGTACTTTGTACTTTGAGGTTGTGCAGTGCGGTACTTTGTACATTGAGGTAGTAGAGTGAGGTACTTTGTACTTTGAGGTAGTGCAGTGAGGAACTTTGTACTTTGAGGTAGTAGAGTGAGGAACTTTGTACTTTGAGGTAGTGCGGTGAGGTAGTTTGTACTTTGAGGTAGTGCAGTGAGGTACCTTGATGTAGTGCGGTGAGGAACTTTGTACTTTGAGGTAGTAGAGTGAGGTACTTTGTACTTTGAGGTAGTGCAGTGAGGTACTTTGTACTTTGAGGTAGAGCGGTGAGCTACTTTGTACTTTGAGGTAGTAGAGTGAGGTACTTTGTACTTTGAGGTAGGGCGGTGAGGAACTATGTACTTTGAGGTAGTGCAGTGAGGAACTTTGTACTTTGAGGTAGTGCAGTGAGGTACTTTGAGGTAGTGCAGTGAGGTACTTTCTACTTTGAGGTAGTGCGGTGAGGTACTTTCTACTTTGAGGTAGTGCGGTGCAGTACTTTGTACTTTGAGGTAGTGTAGTGAGGTACTTTGTAGTCTGAGGTTGTAGCGTGAGGTAGTTTGTAATTTGTACTTTGAGGTAGTGCAGTGAGGAACTTTGTACTTTGAGGTGGTGCGGTGAGGTACTTTGTACTTTGAGGTAGTGCAGTGAGGAACTTTGTACTTTGAGGTAGTGCGGTGAGGTATTTTGTACTTTGAGAAAGTAGAGTGATGTACTTTGTACTTTGAGGTAGTGCGGTGAGGTACTTGGTACTTTGAGGTAGAGCGGTGAGCTACTTTGTACTTTGAGCTGGTAGAGTGATGTACTTTGTACTTTGAGGTAGTGCACTGAGGTGCTTTGTACTTTGAGGTAGTGAGGTGAGGTACTTTGTACTTTGAGGTAGTGCAATGAGGTACTTTGTACTTTGAAGTAGTGCGGTGAGGAACTTTGTACATTGAGGTAGTAGAGTGAGGTACTTTGTACTTTGAGGTAGTGCGGAGAGGTAATTTGTACTTTGAGGTAGTAGTGTGAGGTACTTTGTACTTTGAGGTAGTGCGGTGAGGTACTTTGTACTTTGAGGTAGTAGAGTGAGGTACTTTGTACTTTGAGGTAGGGCGGTGAGGAACTTTGTAGCTTGAGGTCGTGCAGTGAGGAACTTTGTACTTTGAGGTAGTGCAGTGAGGTACTTTGAGGTAGTGCAGTGAGGTACTTTGTACTTTGAGGTAGTGCGGTGAGGTACTTTGTACATTGAGGTAGTGCGGTGCAGTACTTTGTACATTGAGGTAGTGTAGTGAGTTACTTTGTAGTCTGAGGTAGTTAGGTGAGGTACTTTGTACTTAGAGGCAGGGCGGTGAGGAACTTTGTACTTTGAGGTAGTGCGGTGAGGTACTTTGTACTTTGATATAGTGCGGTGCAGTACTTTGTACTTTGAGGTAGTGTAGTGAGGTACTTTGTAGTCTGAGGTAGTAGAGTGAGGTACTTTGTAATTTGTACTTTGAGGTAGTGCTGTGCGGAACTTTGTACTTTGAGGTGGAGCGGTGAGGTACTTTGTACTTTGAGGTAGTGCAGTGAGGAACTTTGTAGTTTGAGGTAGTGCGGTGAGGTACTTTGTACTTTGAGATAGTAGAGTGATGTACTTTATACTTTGAGGTAGTGCAGTGAGGTGCTTTGTAATTTGAGTTAGGGCGGTGAGGTACTTTGTACTTTGAAGTAGTGCGGTGAGGAACTTTGTACTTTGAGGTAGTAGAGTGAGGTACTTTGTACTTTGAGGAAGTAGAGTGAGGTACTTTGTACTTTGAGGTAGTAGAGTGAGGTACTTTGTACTTTGAGGAAGTAGAGTGAGGTACTTTGTACTTTGAGGTAGTGCAGTGAGTTACTTTGCACTTTGAGGTAGTGCGGTGAGGAAATTTGTACTTTGAGGTAGTAGAGTGAGGTACTTTGTACTTTGAGGTAGTAGAGTGAGGAACTTTGTTGTTTGAGGTAGTGTATTGAGGAAGTTTGTAATTTGAGGTAGTAGAGTGAGGTACTTTGTACTTTGAGGTAATGCAGTGAGGTAATTTGTAATTTGAGGTAGTAGAGTGAGGTACTTTGTACTTTGAGGTAGTGCAGTGAGGTACTTTGTACTTTGAGTTAGTGCAGTGAGGAACATTATACTTTGAGGTAGTAGAGTGAGGCACTTTGTAGTTTGAGGTAGTGCGGTGAGGTACTTCGTACTTAGAGGTAGTAGAGTGAGGTACTTTGTACTTTGAGGTAGTGCGGTGAGGTACTTTGTACTTTGATATAGTGCGGTGCAGTACTTTGTACTTTGAGGTAGTGTAGTGAGGTACTTTGTAGTCTGAGGTAGTAGAGTGAGGTACTTTGTAATTTGTACTTTGAGGTAGTGCTGTGCGGAACTTTGTACTTTGAGGTGGAGCGGTGAGGTACTTTGTACTTTGAGGTAGTGCAGTGAGGAACTTTGTAGTTTGAGGTAGTGCGGTGAGGTACTTTGTACTTTGAGATAGTAGAGTGATGTACTTTATACTTTGAGGTAGTGCAGTGAGGTGCTTTGTAACTTGAGTTAGGGCGGTGAGGTACTTTGTACTTTGAAGTAGTGCGGAGAGGAACTTTGTACTTTGAGGTAGTAGAGTGAGGTACTTTGTACTTTGAGGAAGTAGAGTGAGGTACTTTGTACTTTGAGGTAGTACAGTGAGGTACTTTGTACTTTGAGGAAGTAGAGTGAGGTACTTTGTACTTTGAGGTAGTGCAGTGAGTTACTTTGCACTTTGAGGTAGTGCGGTGAGGAAATTTGTACTTTGAGGTAGTAGAGTGAGGTACTTTGTACTTTGAGGTAGTAGAGTGAGGAACTTTGTTGTTTGAGGTAGTGTATTGAGGAAATTTGTAATTTGAGGTAGTAGAGTGAGGTACTTTGTACTTTGAGGTAATGCAGTGAGGTAATTTGTAATTTGAGGTAGTAGAGTGAGGTACTTTGTACTTTGAGGTAGTGCAGTGAGGTACTTTGTACTTTGAGTTAGTGCAGTGAGGAACATTATACTTTGAGGTAGTAGAGTGAGGCACTTTGTAGTTTGAGGTAGTGCGGTGAGATACTTCGTACTTAGAGGTAGTAGAGTGAGGTACTTTGTACTTTGAGGTAGGGCGGTGAGGAACTTTGTACTTTGAGGTCGTGCAGTGATGAACTTTGTACTTTGAGGTAGTGCAGTGAGGTACCTTGAGGTAGTGCGGTGAGGAACTTTGTACTTTGAGGTAGTAGAGTGAGGTACTTTGTAGTTTGAGGTAGTGCAGTGAGGTACTTTGTACTTTGAGGTAGTGCAGTGAGGAACTTTGTACTTTGAGGTAGTAGAGTGAGGTACTTTGTACTTTGAGGTAGTAGAGTGAGGTACATTGTACTTTGTGGAAGTAGAGTGAGGTACTTTGTACTTTGAGGTAGTGCGGTGAGGTACTTTGTACATTGAGGTAGTGCGGTGCAGTACTTTTTACTTTGAGGTAGTGTAGTGAGGTACTTTGTAGTCTGAGGTAGTTAGGTGAGGTACTTTGTACTTAGAGGCAGGGTGGTGAGGAACTTTGTACTTTGAGGTAGTAGAGTGAGGTACTTTGTACTTTTAGGTAGTGCGGAGAGGTAATTTGTACTTTGAGGTAGTAGTGTGAGGTACTTTGTACTTTGAGGTAGTAGAGTGAGGTACTTTGTACTTTGAGGAGTAGAGTGAGGTACTTTGTACTTTGAGGTACTGCAGTGAGGAACTTTGTACTTCGAGGTAGTAGAGTGAGGTACTTTGTACTTGGAGGAAGTAGAGTGAGGTACTTTGTACTTTGAGGTAGTGCAGTGAGTTACTTTGCACTTTGAGGTAGTGCGGTGAGGAACTTTGTACTTTGAGGTAGTAGAGTGAGGTACTTTGTACTTTGAGGTAGTAGAGTGAGGAACTTTGTACTTTGAGGTAGTAGAGTGAGGAACTTTGTTCTTTGAGGTAGTGTAGTGAGGAAGTTTGTAATTTGAGGTAGTAGAGTGAGGTACTTTGTACTTTGAGGTAATGCGGTGAGGTAATTTGAAATTTGAGGTAGTAGAATGAGGTACTTTGTACTTTGAGGTAGTGCAGTGAGGTACTTTGTACTTTGAGTTAGTGCAGTGAGGAACATTATACTTTGAGGTAGTAGAGTGAGGTACTTTGTAGTTTGAGGTAGTGCGGTGAGGTACTTTGTACTTAGAGGTAGTAGAGTGAGGTACTTTGTACTTTGAGGTAGGGCGGTGAGGAACTTTGCACTCTGAGGTCGTGCAGTGATGAACTTTGTACTTTGAGGTAGTGCAGTGAGGTACTTTGTACTTTGAGGTAGAGCGGTGAGCTACTTTGTACTTTGAGGTAGTAGAGTGAGGTACTTTGTACTTTGAGGTAGTGCGGTGAGGTACTTTGTACGTTGAGGTAGTGCAGTGAGGTACTTTGTGCTTTGAGGTGGTAGAGTGAGGTACTTTGTACTTTGAGGTTGTGCAGTGCGGTACTTTGTACATTGAGGTAGTAGAGTGAGGTACTTTGTACTTTGAGGTAGTGCAGTGAGGAACTTTGTACTTTGAGGTAGTAGAGTGAGGAACTTTGTACTTTGAGGTAGTGCGGTGAGGTAGTTTGTACTTTGAGGTAGTGCAGTGAGGTACCTTGATGTAGTGCGGTGAGGAACTTTGTACTTTGAGGTAGTAGAGTGAGGTACTTTGTACTTTGAGGTAGTGCAGTGAGGTACTTTGTACTTTGAGGTAGAGCGGTGAGCTACTTTGTACTTTGAGGTAGTAGAGTGAGGTACTTTGTACTTTGAGGTAGGGCGGTGAGGAACTATGTACTTTGAGGTAGTGCAGTGAGGAACTTTGTACTTTGAGGTAGTGCAGTGAGGTACTTTGAGGTAGTGCAGTGAGGTACTTTCTACTTTGAGGTAGTGCGGTGAGGTACTTTCTACTTTGAGGTAGTGCGGTGCAGTACTTTGTACTTTGAGGTAGTGTAGTGAGGTACTTTGTAGTCTGAGGTTGTAGCGTGAGGTAGTTTGTAATTTGTACTTTGAGGTAGTGCAGTGAGGAACTTTGTACTTTGAGGTGGTGCGGTGAGGTACTTTGTACTTTGAGGTAGTGCAGTGAGGAACTTTGTACTTTGAGGTAGTGCGGTGAGGTATTTTGTACTTTGAGAAAGTAGAGTGATGTACTTTGTACTTTGAGGTAGTGCGGTGAGGTACTTGGTACTTTGAGGTAGAGCGGTGAGCTACTTTGTACTTTGAGCTGGTAGAGTGATGTACTTTGTACTTTGAGGTAGTGCACTGAGGTGCTTTGTACTTTGAGGTAGTGAGGTGAGGTACTTTGTACTTTGAGGTAGTGCAATGAGGTACTTTGTACTTTGAAGTAGTGCGGTGAGGAACTTTGTACATTGAGGTAGTAGAGTGAGGTACATTGTACTTTGTGGATGTAGAGTGAGGTACTTTGTACTTTGAGGTAGTGCGGTGAGGTACTTTGTACATTGAGGTAGTGCGGTGCAGTACTTTGTACTTTGAGGTAGTGTAGTGAGGTACTTTGTAGTCTGAGGTAGTTAGGTGAGGTACTTTGTACTTAGAGGCAGGGCGGTGAGGAACTTTGTACTTTGAGGTAGTAGAGTGAGGTACTTTGTACTTTGAGGTAGTGCGGAGAGGTAATTTGTACTTTGAGGTAGTAGTGTGAGGTACTTTGTACTTTGAGGTAGTGCGGTGAGGTACTTTGTACTTTGAGGTAGTAGAGTGAGGTACTTTGTACTTTGAGGTAGGGCGGTGAGGAACTTTGTAGCTTGAGGTCGTGCAGTGAGGAACTTTGTACTTTGAGGTAGTGCAGTGAGGTACTTTGAGGTAGTGCAGTGAGGTACTTTGTACTTTGAGGTAGTGCGGTGAGGTACTTTGTACATTGAGGTAGTGCGGTGCAGTACTTTGTACATTGAGGTAGTGTAGTGAGTTACTTTGTAGTCTGAGGTAGTTAGGTGAGGTACTTTGTACTTAGAGGCAGGGCGGTGAGGAACTTTGTACTTTGAGGTAGTGCGGTGAGGTACTTTGTACTTTGATATAGTGCGGTGCAGTACTTTGTACTTTGAGGTAGTGTAGTGAGGTACTTTGTAGTCTGAGGTAGTAGAGTGAGGTACTTTGTAATTTGTACTTTGAGGTAGTGCTGTGCGGAACTTTGTACTTTGAGGTGGAGCGGTGAGGTATTTTGTACTTTGAGGTAGTGCAGTGAGGAACTTTGTAGTTTGAGGTAGTGCGGTGAGGTACTTTGTACTTTGAGATAGTAGAGTGATGTACTTTATACTTTGAGGTAGTGCAGTGAGGTGCTTTGTAATTTGAGTTAGGGCGGTGAGGTACTTTGTACTTTGAAGTAGTGCGGAGAGGAACTTTGTACTTTGAGGTAGTAGAGTGAGGTAATTTGTACTTTGAGGAAGTAGAGTGAGGTACTTTGTACTTTGAGGTAGTAGAGTGAGGTACTTTGTACTTTGAGGAAGTAGAGTGAGGTACTTTGTACTTTGAGGTAGTGCAGTGAGTTACTTTGCACTTTGAGGTAGTGCGGTGAGGAAATTTGTACTTTGAGGTAGTAGAGTGAGGTACTTTGTACTTTGAGGTAGTAGAGTGAGGAACTTTGTTGTTTGAGGTAGTGTATTGAGGAAGTTTGTAATTTGAGGTAGTAGAGTGAGGTACTTTGTACTTTGAGGTAATGCAGTGAGGTAATTTGTAATTTGAGGTAGTAGAGTGAGGTACTTTGTACTTTGAGGTAGTGCAGTGAGGTACTTTGTACTTTGAGTTAGTGCAGTGAGGAACATTATACTTTGAGGTAGTAGAGTGAGGCACTTTGTAGTTTGAGGTAGTGCGGTGAGATACTTCGTACTTAGAGGTAGTAGAGTGAGGTACTTTGTACTTTGAGGTAGGGCGGTGAGGAACTTTGTACTTTGAGGTCGTGCAGTGATGAACTTTGTACTTTGAGGTAGTGCAGTGAGGTACCTTGAGGTAGTGCG
This sequence comes from Mobula birostris, assembly GCF_030028105.1. Classification (NCBI taxonomy): domain Eukaryota; kingdom Metazoa; phylum Chordata; class Chondrichthyes; order Myliobatiformes; family Myliobatidae; genus Mobula; species Mobula birostris. Next base: position 49,155 of record NW_027275212.1, read on the forward strand.
GTGAGGAACTTTGTACTTTGAGGTAGTAGAGTGAGGTACTTTGTAGTTTGAGGTAGTGCAGTGAGGTACTTTGTACTTTGAGGTAGTGCAGTGAGGAACTTTGTACTTTGAGGTAGTAGAGTGAGGTACTTTGTACTTTGAGGTAGTAGAGTGAGGTACATTGTACTTTGTGGAAGTAGAGTGAGGTACTTTGTACTTTGAGGTAGTGCGGTGAGGTACTTTGTACATTGAGGTAGTGCGGTGCAGTACTTTGTACTTTGAGGTAGTGTAGTGAGGTACTTTGTAGTCTGAGGTAGTTAGGTGAGGTACTTTGTACTTAGAGGCAGGGTGGTGAGGAACTGTACTTTGAGGTAGTAGAGTGAGGTACTTTGTACTTTGAGGTAGTGCGGAGAGGTAATTTGTACTTTGAGGTAGTAGTGTGAGGTACTTTGTACTTTGAGGTAGTGCAGTGAGGAACTTTGTACTTTGAGGTAGTAGAGTGAGGTACTTTGTACTTTGATGTAGTGCGGTGAGATACTTTGTACTTTGATGTAGTGCGGTGAGGTACTTTGTACTTTGAGGTAGTAGAGTGAGGTACTTTGTACTTTGAGGTAGGGCGGTGAGGAACTTTGTAGTTTGAGGTCATGCAGTGAGGAACTTTGTACTTTGAGTTCGTGTAGTGAGGTACTTTGAGGTAGTGCAGTGAGGTACTTTGTACTTTGAGGTAGTGCGGTGAGGTACTTTGTACATTGAGGTAGTGCGGTGCAGTACTTTGTACTTTGAGGTAGCGTAGTGAGGTACTTTGTAGTCTGAGGTAGTTAGGTGTGGTACTTTGTACTTAGAGGCAGGGCGGTGAGGAACTTTGTACTTTGAGGTAGTGCGGTGAGGTACTTTGTACTTTGATATAGTGCGGTGCAGTACTTTGTACTTTGAGGTAGTGTAGTGAGGTACTTTGTAGTCTGAGGTAGTAGAGTGAGGTACTTTGTAATTTGTACTTTGAGGTAGTGCTGTGCGGAGCTTTGTACTTTGAGGTGGAGCGGTGAGGTACTTTGTACTTTGAGGTAGTGCAGTGAGGAACTTTGTAGTTTGAGGTAGTGCGGTGAGGTACTTTGTACTTTGAGATAGTAGAGTGATGTACTTTATACTTTGAGGTAGTGCAGTGAGGTGCTTTGTAATTTGAGTTAGGGCGGTGAGGTACTTTGTACTTTGAAGTAGTGCGGTGAGGAACTTTGTACTTTGAGGTAGTAGAGTGAGGTACTTTGTACTTTGAGGAAGTAGAGTGAGGTACTTTGTACTTTGAGGTAGTAGAGTGAGGTACTTTGTACTTTGAGGAAGTAGAGTGAGGTACTTTGTACTTTGAGGTAGTGCAGTGAGTTACTTTGCACTTTGAGGTAGTGCGGTGAGGAAATTTGTACTTTGAGGTAGTAGAGTGAGGTACTTTGTACTTTGAGGTAGTAGAGTGAGGAACTTTGTTGTTTGAGGTAGTGTAGTGAGGAAGTTTGTAATTTGAGGTAGTGCAGTGAGGTACTTTGTACTTTGAGTTAGTGCAGTGAGGAACATTATACTTTGAGGTAGTAGAGTGAGGCACTTTGTAGTTTGAGGTAGTGCGGTGAGGTACTTTGTACTTAGAGGTAGTAGAGTGAGGTACTTTGTACTTTGAGGCAGGGCGGTGAGGAACTTTGTACTTTGAGGTCGTGCAGTGATGAACTTTGTACTTTGAGGTAGTGCAGTGAGGTACTTCGTACTTTGAGGTAGAGCGGTGAGCTACTTTGTACTTTGAGGTAGTAGAGTGAGGTACTTTGTACTTTGAGGTAGTGCGGTGAGGTACTTTGTACTTTGAGGTAGTGCAGTGAGGTACTTTGTACTTTGAGGTAGTAGAGTGAGGTACTTTGTACTTTGAGGTAGTGCGGTGCGGTACTTTGTACTTTGAGGTAGTAGAGTGAGGTACTTTGTACTTTGAGGTAGTGCAGTGAGGAACTTTGTACTTTGAGGTAGTGCAGTGAGGTACTTTGAGGTAGTGCAGTGAGGAACTTTGTACTTTGAGGTAGTGCGGTGAGGTACTTTGTACTTTGAGGTACTGCAGTGAGGAACTTTGTACTTTGAGGTAGTGCGGTGTGGTATTTTGTACTTTGAGGTAGTGCGGTGAGGGACTTTGTACATTGAGGTAGTGCGGTGCAGTACTTTGTACTTTGAGGTAGTGTAGTGAGGTAGATTGTAGTCTGAGGTAGTTCGGTGAGGTGCTTTGTACTTAGAGGCAGGGCGGTGAGGAACTTTGTACTTTGAGGTAGTGCGGTGAGGTACTTTGTACTTTGATATAGTGCGGTGCAGTACTTTGTACTTTGAGGTAGTGTAGTGAGGTACTTTGTAGTCTGAGGTAGTAGAGTGAGGTACTTTGTAATTTGTACTTTGAGGTAGTGCTGTGAGGAACTTTGTACTTTGAGGTGGTGCGGTGAGGTACTTTGTACTTTGAGGTAGTGCAGTGAGGAACTTTGTAGTTTGAGGTAGTGCGGTGAGGTACTTTGTACTTTGAGATAGTAGAGTGATGTACTTTATACTTTGAGGTAGTGCAGTGAGGTGCATTGTACTTTGAGGTAGGGCGGTGAGGAACTTTGTACTTTGAGGTAGTGCAATGAGGTACTTTGTACTTTGAAGTAGTGCGGTGAGGAACTTTGTACTTTGAGGTAGTAGAGTGAGGTACTTTGTACTTTGAGGAGTAGAGTGAGGTACTTTGTACTTTGAGGTACTGCAGTGAGGAACTTTGTACTTCGAGGTAGTAGAGTGAGGTACTTTGTACTTGGAGGAAGTAGAGTGAGGTACTTTGTACTTTGAGGTAGTGCAGTGAGTTACTTTGCACTTTGAGGTAGTGCGGTGAGGAACTTTGTACTTTGAGGTAGTAGAGTGAGGTACTTTGTACTTTGAGGTAGTAGAGTGAGGAACTTTGTACTTTGAGGTAGTAGAGTGAGGAACTTTGTTCTTTGAGGTAGTGTAGTGAGGAAGTTTGTAATTTGAGGTAGTAGAGTGAGGTACTTTGTACTTTGAGGTAATGCAGTGAGGTAATTTGAAATTTGAGGTAGTAGAGTGAGGTACTTTGTACTTTGAGGTAGTGCAGTGAGGTACTTTGTACTTTGAGTTAGTGCAGTGAGGAACATTATACTTTGAGGTAGTAGAGTGAGGTACTTTGTAGTTTGAGGTAGTGCGGTGAGGTACTTTGTACTTAGAGGTAGTAGAGTGAGGTACTTTGTACTTTGAGGTAGGGCGGTGAGGAACTTTGCACTCTGAGGTCGTGCAGTGATGAACTTTGTACTTTGAGGTAGTGCAGTGAGGTACTTTGTACTTTGAGGTAGAGCGGTGAGCTACTTTGTACTTTGAGGTAGTAGAGTGAGGTACTTTGTACTTTGAGGTAGTGCGGTGAGGTACTTTGTACGTTGAGGTAGTGCAGTGAGGTACTTTGTGCTTTGAGGTGGTAGAGTGAGGTACTTTGTACTTTGAGGTTGTGCAGTGCGGTACTTTGTACATTGAGGTAGTAGAGTGAGGTACTTTGTACTTTGAGGTAGTGCAGTGAGGAACTTTGTACTTTGAGGTAGTAGAGTGAGGAACTTTGTACTTTGAGGTAGTGCGGTGAGGTAGTTTGTACTTTGAGGTAGTGCAGTGAGGTACCTTGATGTAGTGCGGTGAGGAACTTTGTACTTTGAGGTAGTAGAGTGAGGTACTTTGTACTTTGAGGTAGTGCAGTGAGGTACTTTGTACTTTGAGGTAGAGCGGTGAGCTACTTTGTACTTTGAGGTAGTAGAGTGAGGTACTTTGTACTTTGAGGTAGGGCGGTGAGGAACTATGTACTTTGAGGTAGTGCAGTGAGGAACTTTGTACTTTGAGGTAGTGCAGTGAGGTACTTTGAGGTAGTGCAGTGAGGTACTTTCTACTTTGAGGTAGTGCGGTGAGGTACTTTCTACTTTGAGGTAGTGCGGTGCAGTACTTTGTACTTTGAGGTAGTGTAGTGAGGAACTTTGTACTTTGAGGTGGTGCGGTGAGGTACTTTGTACTTTGAGGTAGTGCAGTGAGGAACTTTGTACTTTGAGGTGGTGCGGTGAGGTACTTTGTACTTTGAGGTAGTGCAGTGAGGAACTTTGTACTTTGAGGTAGTGCGGTGAGGTATTTTGTACTTTGAGAAAGTAGAGTGATGTACTTTGTACTTTGAGGTAGTGCGGTGAGGTACTTGGTACTTTGAGGTAGAACGGTGAGCTACTTTGTACTTTGAGCTGGTAGAGTGATGTACTTTGTACTTTGAGGTAGTGCACTGAGGTGCTTTGTACTTTGAGGTAGTGAGGTGAGGTACTTTGTACTTTGAGGTAGTGCAATGAGGTACTTTGTACTTTGAAGTAGTGCGGTGAGGAACTTTGTACATTGAGGTAGTAGAGTGAGGTACATTGTACTTTGTGGATGTAGAGTGAGGTACTTTGTACTTTGAGGTAGTGCGGTGAGGTACTTTGTACATTGAGGTAGTGCGGTGCAGTACTTTGTACTTTGAGGTAGTGTAGTGAGGTACTTTGTAGTCTGAGGTAGTTAGGTGAGGTACTTTGTACTTAGAGGCAGGGCGGTGAGGAACTTTGTACTTTGAGGTAGTAGAGTGAGGTACTTTGTACTTTGAGGTAGTGCGGAGAGGTAATTTGTACTTTGAGGTAGTAGTGTGAGGTACTTTGTACTTTGAGGTAGTGCGGTGAGGTACTTTGTACTTTGAGGTAGTAGAGTGAGGTACTTTGTACTTTGAGGTAGGGCGGTGAGGAACTTTGTAGCTTGAGGTCGTGCAGTGAGGAACTTTGTACTTTGAGGTAGTGCAGTGAGGTACTTTGAGGTAGTGCAGTGAGGTACTTTGTACTTTGAGGTAGTGCGGTGAGGTACTTTGTACATTGAGGTAGTGCGGTGCAGTACTTTGTACATTGAGGTAGTGTAGTGAGTTACTTTGTAGTCTGAGGTAGTTAGGTGAGGTACTTTGTACTTAGAGGCAGGGCGGTGAGGAACTTTGTACTTTGAGGTAGTGCGGTGAGGTACTTTGTACTTTGATATAGTGCGGTGCAGTACTTTGTACTTTGAGGTAGTGTAGTGAGGTACTTTGTAGTCTGAGGTAGTAGAGTGAGGTACTTTGTAATTTGTACTTTGAGGTAGTGCTGTGCGGAACTTTGTACTTTGAGGTGGAGCGGTGAGGTAATTTGTACTTTGAGGTAGTGCAGTGAGGAACTTTGTAGTTTGAGGTAGTGCGGTGAGGTACTTTGTACTTTGAGATAGTAGAGTGATGTACTTTATACTTTGAGGTAGTGCAGTGAGGTGCTTTGTAATTTGAGTTAGGGCGTTGAGGTACTTTGTACTTTGAAGTAGTGCAGTGAGGAACTTTGTACTTTGAGGTAGTGCTGTGAGGTACTTGGCACTTTGAGGTAGAGCGGTGAGCTACTTTGTACTTTGAGCTAGTAGAGTGATGTACTTTGTACTTTGAGGTAGTGCACTGAGGTGCTTTGTACTTTGAGGTAGTGAGGTGAGGTACTTTGTACTTTGAGGTAGTGCAATGAGGTACTTTGTACTTTGAAGTAGTGCGGTGAGGAACTTTGTACTTTGAGGTAGTAGAGTGAGGTACTTTGTACTTTGTGGAAGTAGAGTGAGGTACTTTATACTTTGAGGTAGTGTAGTGAGGTGCTTTGTACTTTGAGTTAGGGCGGTGAGGTACTTTGTACTTTGAAGTAGTGCAGTGAGGAACTTTGTACTTTGAGGTAGTAGAGTGAGGTACTTTGTACTTTGTGGAAGTAGAGTGAGGTACTTTGTACTTTGAGGTAGTGTAGTGAGGTACTTTGCACTTTGAGGTAGTGCGGTGAGGAACTTTGTACTTTGAGGTCGTAGAGTGAGGTACTTTGTACTTTGAGGTAGTAGAGTGAGGAAGTTTGTTCTTTGAGGTATTGCGGTGAGGTAGTTTGTACTTTGAGGTAGTGCAGTGAGGTACCTTGAGGTAGTGCGGTGAGGAACTTTGTACTTTGAGGTAGTAGAGTGAGGTACTTTGTACTTTGAGGTAGTGCAGTGAGGTACTTTGTACTTTGAGGTAGAGCAGTGAGCTACTTTGTACTTTGAGGTAGTAGAGTGAGGTACTTTGTACTGAGGTAGGGCGGTGAGGAACTATGTACTGTGAGGTAGTGCAGTGAGGAACTTTGTACTTTGAGGTAGTGCAGTGAGGTACTTTGAGGTAGTGCAGTGAGGTACTTTGAACTTTGAGGTAGTGCGGTGAGGTACTTTGTACTTTGAGGTAGTGCGGTGCAGTACTTTGTACTTTGAGGTAGTGTAGTGAGGTACTTTGTAGTCTGAGGTAGTAGTGTGAGGTACTTTGTAATTTGTACTTTGAGGTAGTGCAGTGAGGAACTTTGTACTTTGAGGTAGTGCGGTGAGGTTCTTTGTACTTTGAGGTAGTGCAGTGAGGAACTTTGTACTTTGAGGTAGTGCGGTGCAGTACTTTGTACTTTGAGGTAGTGTAGTGAGGTACTTTGTAGTCTGAGGTAGTAGAGTGAGGTAGTTTGTAATTTGTACTTTGAGGTAGTGCTGTGAGGAGCTTTGTACTTTGACGTAGTGCAGTGAGGAACTTTGTACTTTGAGGTAGTGCGGTGAGGTATTTTGTACTTTGAGAAAGTAGAGTGATGTACTTTGTACTTTGAGGTAGTGCGGTGAGGTACTTGGTACTTTGAGGTAGAGCGGTGAGCTACTTTGTACTTTGAGCTGGTAGAGTGATGTACTTTGTACTTTGAGGTAGTGCACTGAGGTGCTTTGTACTTTGAGGTAGTGAGGTGAGGTACTTTGTACTTTGAGGTAGTGCAATGAGGTACTTTGTACTTTGAAGTAGTGCGGTGAGGAACTTTGTACTTTGAGGTAGTAGAGTGAGGTACATTGTACTTTGTGGAAGTAGAGTGAGGTACTTTGTACTTTGAGGTAGTGCGGTGAGGTACTTTGTACATTGAGGTAGTGCGGTGCAGTACTTTGTACTTTGAGGTAGTGTAGTGAGGTACTTTGTAGTCTGAGGTAGTTAGGTGAGGTACTTTGTACTTAGAGGCAGGGTGGTGAGGAACTTTGTACTTTGAGGTAGTAGAGTGAGGTACTTTGTACTTTGATGTAGTGCGGAGATGTAATCTGTACTTTGAGGTAGTAGTGTGAGGTACTTTGTACTTTGAGGTAGTGCAGTGAGGAACTTTGTACTTTGAGGTAGTAGAGTGAGGTACTTTGTACTTTGATGTAGTGCGGTGAGATACTTTGTACTTTGATGTAGTGCGGTGAGGTACTTTGTACTTTGAGGTAGTAGAGTGAGGTACTTTGTACTTTGAGGTAGGGCGGTGAGGAACTTTGTAGTTTGAGGTCATGCAGTGAGGAACTTTGTACTTTGAGGTAGTGTAGTGAGGTACTTTGAGGTAGTGCAGTGAGGTACTTTGTACTTTGAGGTAGTGCGGTGAGGTACTTTGTACATTGAGGTAGTGCGGTGCAGTACTTTGTACTTTGAGGTAGCGTACTGAGGTACTTTGTAGTCTGAGGTAGTTAGGTGAGGTACTTTGTACTTAGAGGCAGGGCGGTGAGGAACTTTGTACTTTGAGGTAGTGCGGTGAGGTACTTTGTACTTTGATATAGTGCGGTGCAGTACTTTGTACTTTGAGGTAGTGTAGTGAGGTACTTTGTAGTCTGAGGTAGTAGAGTGAGGTGCTTTGTAATTTGTACTTTGAGGTAGTGCTGTGCGGACCTTTGTACTTTGAGGTGGAGCGGTGAGGTACTTTGTACTTTGAGGTAGTGCAGTGAGGAACTTTGTAGTTTGAGGTAGTGCGGTGAGGTACTTTGTACTTTGAGATAGTAGAGTGATGTACTTTATACATTGAGGTAGTGCAGTGAGGTGCTTTGTAATTTGAGTTAGTGCGGTGAGGTACTTTGTAATTTGAAGTAGTGCGGTGAGGAACTTTGTACTTTGAGGTAGTAGAGTGAGGTACTTTGTCCTTTGAGGAAGTAGAGTGAGGTACTTTGTACTTTGAGGTAGTAGAGTGAGGTAGTTTGTACTTTGAGGAAGTAGAATGAGGTACTTTGTACGTTGAGGTAGTGCAGTGAGTTACTTTGCACTTTGAGGTAGTGCGGTGAGGAAATTTGTACTTTGAGGTAGTAGAGTGAGGTACTTTGTACTTTGAGGTAGTAGAGTGAGGAACTTTGTTGTTTGAGGTAGTGTAGTGAGGAAGTTTGTAATTTGAGGTAGTAGAGTGAGGTACTTTGTACTTTGAGGTAATGCAGTGAGGTAATTTGTAATTTGAGGTAGTAGAGTGAGGTACTTTGTACTTTGAGGTAGTGCAATGAGGTACTTTGTACTTTGAAGTAGTGCGGTGAGGAACTTTGTACTTTGAGGTAGTAGAGTGAGGTACTTTGTACTTTGTGGAAGTAGAGTGAGGTACTTTATACTTTGAGGTAGTGTAGTGAGGTGCTTTGTACTTTGAGTTAGGGCGGTGAGGTACTTTGTACTTTGAAGTAGTGCAGTGAGGAACTTTGTACTTTGAGGTAGTAGAGTGAGGTACTTTGTACTTTGTGGAAGTAGAGTGAGGTACTTTGTACTTTGAGGTAGTGTAGTGAGGTACTTTGCACTTTGAGGTAGTGCGGTGAGGAACTTTGTACTTTGAGGTCGTAGAGTGAGGTACTTTGTACTTTGAGGTAGTGCAGTGAGGTACTTTGTACTTTGAGGTAGAGCAGTGAGCTACTTTGTACTGAGGTAGGGCGGTGAGGAACTATGTACTGTGAGGTAGTGCAGTGAGGAACTTTGTACTTTGAGGTAGTGCAGTGAGGTACTTTGAGGTAGTGCAGTGAGGTACTTTGAACTTTGAGGTAGTGCGGTGAGGTACGTTGTACTTTGAGGTAGTGCGGTGCAGTACTTTGTACTTTGAGGTAGTGTAGTGAGGTACTTTGTAGTCTGAGGTAGTAGTGTGAGGTACTTTGTAATTTGTACTTTGAGGTAGTGCAGTGAGGAACTTCGTACTTTGAGGTAGTGCGGTGAGGTACTTTGTAGTTTGAGGTAGTGCAGTGAGGAACTTTGTACTTTGAGGTAGTGCGGTGCAGTACTTTGTACTTTGTGGAAGTAGAGTGAGGTACTTTGTAGTCTGAGGTAGTAGAGTGAGGTACTTTGTAATTTGTACTTTGAGGTAGTGCTGTGAGGAGCTTTGTACTTTGAGGTAGTGCAGTGAGGAACTTTGTACTTTGAGGTAGTGCGGTGAGGTATTTTGTACTTTGAGAAAGTAGAGTGATGTACTTTGTACTTTGAGGTAGTGCGGTGAGGTACTTGGTACTTTGAGGTAGAGCGGTGAGCTACTTTGTACTTTGAGCTGGTAGAGTGATGTACTTTGTACTTTGAGGTAGTGCACTGAGGTGCTTTGTACTTTGAGGTAGTGAGGTGAGGTACTTTGTACTTTGAGGTAGTGCAATGAGGTACTTTGTACTTTGAAGTAGTGCGGTGAGGAACTTTGTACTTTGAGGTAGTAGAGTGAGGTACATTGTACTTTGTGGAAGTAGAGTGAGGTACTTTGTACTTTGAGGTAGTGCGGTGAGGTACCTTGTACATTGAGGTAGTGCGGTGCAGTACTTTGTACTTTGAGGTAGTGTAGTGAGGTACTTTGTAGTCTGAGGTAGTTAGGTGAGGTACTTTGTACTTAGAGGCAGGGTGGTGAGGAACTTTGTACTTTGAGGTAGTAGAGTGAGGTACTTTGTACTTTGATGTAGTGCGGAGATGTAATCTGTACTTTGAGGTAGTAGTGTGAGGTACTTTGTACTTTGAGGTAGTGCAGTGAGGAACTTTGTACTTTGAGGTAGTAGAGTGAGGTACTTTGTACTTTGATGTAGTGCGGTGAGATACTTTGTACTTTGATGTAGTGCGGTGAGGTACTTTGTACTTTGAGGTAGTAGAGTGAGGTACTTTGTACTTTGAGGTAGGGCGGTGAGGAACTTTGTAGTTTGAGGTCATGCAGTGAGGAACTTTGTACTTTGAGGTAGTGTAGTGAGGTACTTTGAGGTAGTGCAGTGAGGTACTTTGTACTTTGAGGTAGTGCGGTGAGGTACTTTGTACATTGAGGTAGTGCGGTGCAGTACTTTGTACTTTGAGGTAGCGTACTGAGGTACTTTGTAGTCTGAGGTAGTTAGGTGAGGTACTTTGTACTTAGAGGCAGGGCGGTGAGGAACTTTGTACTTTGAGGTAGTGCGGTGAGGTACTTTGTACTTTGATATAGTGCGGTGCAGTACTTTGTACTTTGAGGTAGTGTAGTGAGGTACTTTGTAGTCTGAGGTAGTAGAGTGAGGTGCTTTGTAATTTGTACTTTGAGGTAGTGCTGTGCGGACCTTTGTACTTTGAGGTGGAGCGGTGAGGTACTTTGTACTTTGAGGTAGTGCAGTGAGGAACTTTGTAGTTTGAGGTAGTGCGGTGAGGTACTTTGTACTTTGAGATAGTAGAGTGATGTACTTTATACTTTGAGGTAGTGCAGTGAGGTGCTTTGTAATTTGAGTTAGCGCGGTGAGGTACTTTGTAATTTGAAGTAGTGCGGTGAGGAACTTTGTACTTTGAGGTAGTAGAGTGAGGTACTTTGTACTTTGAGGAAGTAGAGTGAGGTACTTTGTACTTTGAGGTAGTAGAGTGAGGTAGTTTGTACTTTGAGGAAGTAGAATGAGGTACTTTGTACTTTGAGGTAGTGCAGTGAGTTACTTTGCACTTTGAGGTAGTGCGGTGAGGAAATTTGTACTTTGAGGTAGTAGAGTGAGGTACTTTGTACTTTGAGGTAGTAGAGTGAGGAACTTTGTTGTTTGAGGTAGTGTAGTGAGGAAGTTTGTAATTTGAGGTAGTAGAGTGAGGTACTTTGTACTTTGAGGTAATGCAGTGAGGTAATTTGTAATTTGAGGTAGTAGAGTGAGGTACTTTGTAGTTTGAGGTAGTGCGGTGAGGTACTTTGTACTTAGAGGTAGTAGAGTGAGGTACTTTGTACTTTGAGGTAGGGCGGTGAGGAACGTTGTACTTTGAGGTCGTGCAGTGATGAACTTTGTACTTTGAGGTAGTGCAGTGAGGTACTTTGTACTTTGAGGTAGAGCGGTGAGCTACTTTGTACTTTGAGGTAGTAGAGTGAGGTACTTTGTACTTTGAGGTAGTGCGGTGAGGTACTTTGTACTTTGAGGTAGTGCAGTGAGGTACTTTGTACTTTGAGGTAGTAGAGTGAGGTACTTTGTACTTTGAGGTTGTGCGGTGCGGTACTTTGTACTTTGAGGTAGTAGAGTGAGGTACTTTGAGGTAGTGCAGTGAGGAACTTTGTACTTTGAGGTAGTGCGGTGAGGTACTTTGTACTTTGAGGTAGTGCAGTGAGGAACTTTGTACTTTGAGGTAGTGCGGTGTGGTATTTTGTACTTTGAGGTAGTGCGGTGAGGTACTTTGTACATTGAGGTAGTGCGGTGCAGTACTTTGTGCTTTGAGGTAGTGTAGTGAGGTAGTTTGTAGTCTGAGGTAGTTCGGTGAGGTGCTTTGTACTTAGAGGCAGGGCGGTGAGGAACTTTGTACTTTGAGGTAGTGCGGTGAGGTACTTTGTACTTTGATATAGTGCGGTGCAGTACTTTGTACTTTGAGGTAGTGTAGTGAGGTACTTTGTAGTCTGAGGTAGTAGAGTGAGGTACTTTGTAATTTGTACTTTGAGGTAGTGCTGTGAGGAGCTTTGTACTTTGAGGTAGTGCAGTGAGGAACTTTGTACTTTGAGGTAGTGCGGTGAGGTATTTTGTACTTTGAGAAAGTAGAGTGATGTACTTTGTACTTTGAGGTAGTGCGGTGAGGTACTTGGTACTTTGAGGTAGAGCGGTGAGCTACTTTGTACTTTGAGCTGGTAGAGTGATGTACTTTGTACTTTGAGGTAGTGCACTGAGGTGCTTTGTACTTTGAGGTAGTGAGGTGAGGTACTTTGTACTTTGAGGTAGTGCAATGAGGTACTTTGTACTTTGAAGTAGTGCGGTGAGGAACTTTGTACTTTGAGGTAGTAGAGTTAGGTACATTGTACTTTGTGGAAGTAGAGTGAGGTACTTTGTACTTTGAGGTAGTGCGGTGAGGTACTTTGTACATTGAGGTAGTGCGGTGCAGTACTTTGTACTTTGAGGTAGTGTAGTGAGGTACTTTGTAGTCTGAGGTAGTTAGGTGAGGTACTTTGTACTTAGAGGGAGGGTGGTGAGGAACTTTGTACTTTGAGGTAGTAGAGTGAGGTACTTTGTACTTTGAGGTAGTGCGGAGAGGTAATTTGTACTTTGAGGTAGTAGTGTGAGGTACTTTGTACTTTGAGGTAGTGCAGTGAGGAACTTTGTACTTTGAGGTAGTAGAGTGAGGTACTTTGTACTTTGATGTAGTGCGGTGAGATACTTTGTACATTGATGTAGTGCGGTGAGGTACTTTGTACTTTGAGGTAGTAGAGTGAGGTACTTTGTACTTTGAGGTAGGGCGGTGAGGAACTTTGTAGTTTGAGGTCATGCAGTGAGGAACTTTGTACTTTGAGTTAGTGTAGTGAGGTACTTTGAGGTAGTGCAGTGAGGTACTTTGTACTTTGAGGTAGTGCGGTGAGGTACTTTGTACATTGAGGTAGTGCGGTGCAGTACTTTGTACTTTGAGGTAGCGTAGTGAGGTACTTTGTAGTCTGAGGTAGTTAGGTGTGGTACTTTGTACTTAGAGGCAGGGCGGTGAGGAACTTTGTACTTTGAGGTAGTGCGGTGAGGTACTTTGTACTTTGATATAGTGCGGTGCAGTACTTTGTACTTTGAGGTAGTGTAGTGAGGTACTTTGTAGTCTGAGGTAGTAGAGTGAGGTACTTTGTAATTTGTACTTTGAGGTAGTGCTGTGCGGAGCTTTGTACTTTGAGGTGGAGCGGTGAGGTACTTTGTACTTTGAGGTAGTGCAGTGAGGAACTTTGTAGTTTGAGGTAGTGCGGTGAGGTACTTTGTACTTTGAGATAGTAGAGTGATGTACTTTATACTTTGAGGTAGTGCAGTGAGGTGCTTTGTAATTTGAGTTAGGGCGGTGAGGTACTTTGTACTTTGAAGTAGTGCGGTGAGGAACTTTGTACTTTGAGGTAGTAGAGTGAGGTACTTTGTACTTTGAGGAAGTAGAGTGAGGTACTTTGTACTTTGAGGTAGTAGAGTGAGGTACTTTGTACTTTGAGGAAGTAGAGTGAGGTACTTTGTACTTTGAGGTAGTGCAGTGAGTTACTTTGCACTTTGAGGTAGTGCGGTGAGGAAATTTGTACTTTGAGGTAGTAGAGTGAGGTACTTTGTACTTTGAGGTAGTAGAGTGAGGAACTTTGTTGTTTGAGGTAGTGTAGTGAGGAAGTTTGTAATTTGAGGTAGTGCAGTGAGGTACTTTGTACTTTGAGTTAGTGCAGTGAGGAACATTATACTTTGAGGTAGTAGAGTGAGGCACTTTGTAGTTTGAGGTAGTGCGGTGAGGTACTTTGTACTTAGAGGTAGTAGAGTGAGGTACTTTGTACTTTGAGGCAGGGCGGTGAGGAACTTTGTACTTTGAGGTCGTGCAGTGATGAACTTTGTACTTTGAGGTAGTGCAGTGAGGTACTTCGTACTTTGAGGTAGAGCGGTGAGCTACTTTGTACTTTGAGGTAGTAGAGTGAGGTACTTTGTACTTTGAGGTAGTGCGGTGAGGTACTTTGTACTTTGAGGTAGTGCAGTGAGGTACTTTGTACTTTGAGGTAGTAGAGTGAGGTACTTTGTACTTTGAGGTTGTGCGGTGCGGTACTTTGTACTTTGAGGTAGTAGAGTGAGGTACTTTGTACTTTGAGGTAGTGCAGTGAGGAACTTTGTACTTTGAGGTAGTGCAGTGAGGTACTTTGAGGTAGTGCAGTGAGGAACTTTGTACTTTGAGGTAGTGCGGTGAGGTACTTTGTACTTTGAGGTACTGCAGTGAGGAACTTTGTACTTTGAGGTAGTGCGGTGTGGTATTTTGTACTTTGAGGTAGTGCGGTGAGGGACTTTGTACATTGAGGTAGTGCGGTGCAGTACTTTGTACTTTGAGGTAGTGTAGTGAGGTAGATTGTAGTCTGAGGTAGTTCGGTGAGGTGCTTTGTACTTAGAGGCAGGGCGGTGAGGAACTTTGTACTTTGAGGTAGTGCGGTGAGGTACTTTGTACTTTGATATAGTGCGGTGCAGTACTTTGTACTTTGAGGTAGTGTAGTGAGGTACTTTGTAGTCTGAGGTAGTAGAGTGAGGTACTTTGTAATTTGTACTTTGAGGTAGTGCTGTGAGGAAATTTGTACTTTGAGGTGGTGCGGTGAGGTACTTTGTACTTTGAGGTAGTGCAGTGAGGAACTTTGTAGTTTGAGGTAGTGCGGTGAGGTACTTTGTACTTTGAGATAGTAGAGTGATGTACTTTATACTTTGAGGTAGTGCAGTGAGGTGCATTGTACTTTGAGGTAGGGCGGTGAGGAACTTTGTACTTTGAGGTAGTGCAATGAGGTACTTTGTACTTTGAAGTAGTGCGGTGAGGAACTTTGTACTTTGAGGTAGTAGAGTGAGGTACTTTGTACTTTGAGGAGTAGAGTGAGGTACTTTGTACTTTGAGGTACGGCAGTGAGGAACTTTGTACTTCGAGGTAGTAGAGTGAGGTACTTTGTACTTGGAGGAAGTAGAGTGAGGTACTTTGTACTTTGAGGTAGTGCAGTGAGTTACTTTGCACTTTGAGGTAGTGCGGTGAGGAACTTTGTACTTTGAGGTAGTAGAGTGAGGTACTTTGTACTTTGAGGTAGTAGAGTGAGGAACATTATACTTTGAGGTAGTAGAGTGAGGTACTTTGTACTTTGAGTTAGTGCAGTGAGGAACATTATACTTTGAGGTAGTAGAGTGAGGTACTTTGTAGTTTGAGGTAGTGCGGTGAGGTACTTTGTACTTAGAGGTAGTAGAGTGAGGTACTTTGTACTTTGAGGTAGGGCGGTGAGGAACTTTGCACTCTGAGGTCGTGCAGTGATGAACTTTGTACTTTGAGGTAGTGCAGTGAGGTACTTTGTACTTTGAGGTAGAGCGGTGAGCTACTTTGTACTTTGAGGTAGTAGAGTGAGGTACTTTGTACTTTGAGGTAGTGCGGTGAGGTACTTTGTACGTTGAGGTAGTGCAGTGAGGTACTTTGTGCTTTGAGGTGGTAGAGTGAGGTACTTTGTACTTTGAGGTTGTGCAGTGCGGTACTTTGTACATTGAGGTAGTAGAGTGAGGTACTTTGTACTTTGAGGTAGTGCAGTGAGGAACTTTGTACTTTGAGGTAGTAGAGTGAGGAACTTTGTACTTTGAGGTAGTGCGGTGAGGTAGTTTGTACTTTGAGGTAGTGCAGTGAGGTACCTTGATGTAGTGCGGTGAGGAACTTTGTACTTTGAGGTAGTAGAGTGAGGTACTTTGTACTTTGAGGTAGTGCAGTGAGGTACTTTGTACTTTGAGGTAGAGCGGTGAGCTACTTTGTACTTTGAGGTAGTAGAGTGAGGTACTTTGTACTTTGAGGTAGGGCGGTGAGGAACTATGTACTTTGAGGTAGTGCAGTGAGGAACTTTGTACTTTGAGGTAGTGCAGTGAGGTACTTTGAGGTAGTGCAGTGAGGTACTTTCTACTTTGAGGTAGTGCGGTGAGGTACTTTCTACTTTGAGGTAGTGCGGTGCAGTACTTTGTACTTTGAGGTAGTGTAGTGAGGTACTTTGTAGTCTGAGGTTGTAGCGTGAGGTAGTTTGTAATTT
>NW_027275213.1:0-64891 GCF_030028105.1 Mobula birostris
GCTGTGCTCTCGCACACCTCTCATACCTTCCCCTATATCGCCCTGTTTTCGCACACCTCTCATACCTTCCCCTATATCGCTGTGTTTTCACGCACCTCTCATAACTTCTCCAATATTGCTGCATTTTTGCGCACCTCTCATAACTTCCCCCATATCGCTGTGTAGTTGCGCTCCTCCCATAGCCTCCCACGTATTGCTGTGCCTTCGCGCATTTTTCATACCTTCGCCTATATCGCCCTGTTTTCGCTCACTTCCCATAACTTCCCCGATATCGCTGTGTTTTTGCACACCTCTCATACCTTCCCCTATATCGCTGTGTTTTCATGCACCTCTCATGGCTTCCCCAATATCGCCGTGTATTCATGCACATCTCGTACTGTCCCCTTTATCGCTGTGTTTTCGCGCGCCTCCCATAGCGTCCCCTATACTGCTGTGTTTTCGCGCACCTCTCATAACTTCTGCTATATCGCTGTATTTTTGTGCACATCTCATACCTTCCCCTATATTGATGTGTTTTCATGCAAATCTCATAACGTCCCCCATATGGCCCTGTTTTCGCGCACCTCCCATAACTTCCCCTATATCGCTGTATTATTGTGCACCTCTCATCCCTTCCCCTATACCGCTGTATATTCACGCACCTCCCATAGCATCCCCTATATCGCTGTGCCTTGCGCACCTCTCATACCGTCCCCTATATTGTCGTGTTTTCGCGCACCTCTCATATCTTCCCCTATATTGCCATGTTTTCATACATATCTCATACCGTCCCCTATATCGCCCTGTTTTCGAGCACCACCCATACCTTCCCCTGTATCGCTGTGTTTTCGTGCACCTCTCATACCTCCCTCTATATCGCTGTGTTTTCACGCACCTCTCATAACTTCTCCTATATCGCTGTGTTTTTGTGCACCTCTTATATCTTCGCTAATATCGCTGCTTCTTCCTACACATCTCATAACGTCCCCTATATCGCTGTGTATTCACGCACTTCCCATAACATCCCCTATACCGCTGTGCCTTGCGCACCTCCCATACCTTCCCCTATATCGGTGTCTTTTCGCACACATCCCATAGATTCAACTTTATCACTGTGTTATTGCACACCTCGCAGAGCCTCCCCTATATCGCCGTGTTTTTGCTCACCTTTCATAGCTTCCCCTATATCGCTGTGTTTTTGCGCACCTCTCATTTCTTCACCTAGATCGCTATGTTTTCGCTCCTCTCACTACTTCCCCTATCTCGCTGTGTTCTCTCGCACCTCTGAATCATTCCCCTGTATCGCCGTGTTTTCGCGCACCTCCCATAGTGTCCCCTATATCGCTGTGTTTTCGCGCACATCCCATACCATCCATTATATCGCTGTGCCTTCCTGTACCTCTCATATCTTCCCCTATATCGTTGTGTTTTCATGCACATCTCATGCCGTCTGCTATATCACTGTGTTTTCACGCACATCTCATAGCATCCCCTATATCGCTGTGTTTTCGCGCACCTCCCAGACCTTCCCCTATATCGCTGTGTTTTCGTGCATCTCTCATACATTCCCCTATATCGTTGTGTTTTCACACACCTCTCATAACTTCTCCTATATTGCCCTTGTTTTCTGCACCTCTTATTTCTTCCTTAATATCGCTGCATTTTAATGCACATCTCATAACGTCCCCTATATCGCTGTGTATTCACGCACCTCCCATAGCATCCCCTATATTGCTGTGCCTTGCGCACTTCTCATACCTTCCCCTATATCGCTGTCTTTTCGCGCACATCCCATAGATTCAAATTTATCGCTGTGTTATTGCACACCTCTCACAGCTTCCCCTATATCGCCGTGTTTTTGCTCACCTCTCATAGCTTCCCCTATATCGCCGTGTTTTCGCGCACCTCTCATGTCTTCACCTAGATCGCTATGTTTTCGCTCCTCTCATTACTTCCCCTATCTCGCTGTGTTTTCTCGCACCTCTGATACATTCCCCTGTATCGCCGTGTTTTCGCGCACCTCGCATGTCTTCACCTATATCGCTATGTTTTTGCTCCTATCATTACGTCCCCTATATCGCTGTGTTTTCTCGCACCTCTGTTACATTCTCCTGTATTGCCATGTTTTCGCGCACTCTTAGAATTTCCTCTATATTGCTGTGTTCTCGCACACCTCTCATACCTTCCCCTATATCGCCCTGTTTTCACACACCTCTCATACCTTCCCCTATATCGCTGTGTTTTCACGCAGCTCTCATAACTTCTCCAATATTGCTGCATTTTTGCGCACCTCTCATAACTTCCCCCATATCGCTGTGTTTTTATGCACATCTCATAACGTCCCCTATATCACTGTGTAGTCGCGCACCTCCCATAGCCTCCCACATATTGCTGTGCCTTCGCGCATTTTTCATACCTTCGCTTATATCGCCCTGTTTTCGCTCACTTCCCATAACTTCCCCGATATCGCTGTGTTTTTGCACACCTCTCATACCTTCCCCTATATCGCTGTGTTTTCATGCACCTCTCATGGCTTCCCCAATATCACTGTGCCTTCGCGTACCTCTCATACTTTCCCCTATATCGCCCTGTTTTCTCTCACTTCCCATAACTTCCCCGATATCGCTGTGTTTTTGCAAACCTCTCATACCTTCCCCTATATCGCTGTGTTTTCATGCACCTCCCATGGCTTCCCCAATATCGCCGTGTATTCATGCACATCTCGTACTGTCCCCTTTATCGCTGTGTTTTCGCGCACCTCCCATAGCGTCCCCTATATTGCTGTGTTTTCGCGCACCTCTCATACCTTCCCCTGTATCGCTGTGTTTTCACGCACCTCTCATAACTTCTGCTATATCGCTGTTTTTTTCTGCACATCTCATACCTTCCCCTATATTGATGTGTTTTCATGCAAATCTCATAACGTCCCCTATATCGCCCTGTTTTCGCGCACCTCCCATACCTTCCCCTATATCGCTGTATTATTGTGCACCTCTCATACCTTCCCCTATATCGCTGTGTATTCACGCACCTCCCATAGCATCCCCTATATCGCTGTGCCTTGCGCACCTCCCATACCTTCCCCTATATCGGTGTCTTTTCGCACACATCTCATAGATTCAACTTTATCACTGTGTTATTGCACACCTCGCAGAGCTTCCCCTATATCGCCGTGTTTTTGCTCACCTTTCATAGCTTCCCCTATATCACTGTGTTTTCGCGCACCTCTCATGTCTTCACCTAGATCGCTATGTTTTCGCTCCTCTGATTACTTCCCCTATCTCGCTGTGTTTTCTCGCACCTCTGATACATTCCCCTGTATCGCCGTGTTTTCGCGCACCTCTCATAATTTCCCCTATATCGCCGTGTTTTCGCGCACGTCCCATAGCATGCCCTATAACGCTGTGTTTTCGGGCACCTCTCTTACCTTCCCCTATATTGCCGTGTTTTCATGCACATCTCATAACGTCCCCTATATCGCCCTGTTTTCGCGCACCTCCCATACCTTCCCCTATATCGCTGTATTATTGTGCACCTCTCATACCTTCCCCTATATCGCTGTGTTTTCACGCACCTCTCATAACTTCTCCTATATCGCTGTACTTTTACATACATCTCATACCTTCCCCTATATTGCCGTGTTTTCATGCACATCTCATAACGTCCCCTATATTGCTGTGCATTCGCGCACCTCCTGTAGCATCCCCTATATCACTGTGCCTTCGCGCACCTCTCATACCTTCCCCTATATCGCCCTGTTTTCGCGTACCTCCCATACCTTCCCCGATATCGCTATGTTTTCGTGCACATCCCATAGCTTCGACTACATCGCTGTTTTCGCGCACAACCCATAGCTTCACCTTGATGGCTGTGTTATTGCTCACCTCTCATAGCTTCCCCTATATCGCCGTGTTTTTGCGCACCTCGCATGTCTTCCCCTGTATCGCTGTGTTTTCACGCACCTCTCATAACTTCTCCAATTTTGCTGCATTTTTGCGCACCTCTTATAACTTCCCCCATATCGCTGTGTTTTTATGCACATCTCATAACGTCCCCTATATCACTGTGTAGTCACGCACCTCCCATAGCCTCCCACGTATTGCTGTGCCTTCGCGCATTTTTCATACCTTCGCCTATATCGCCCTGTTTTCGCACACTTCCCATTCATTCTCCTATGTTGCTGTGTTTTTGTGAACCTCTCATACCTTCCCTAATATCGCTGCGTTTTCATGCACATCTCATAACGTCCCGTATATCGCTGTGTATTCACGCACCTCCCATAGCATCCCCTGCATCGCTGTGCCTTGCGCACCTCTCATACCGTCCCCTATATTGGCGTGTTTTCGCGCACCTCTCATAGCTTCCCCTATATCGCCATGTTTTCATACAAATCTCATACCGTCCCCTATATCGCCCTGTTTTCATGCACCTCTCATACCTCTCTCTATATCGCTGTGTTTTCACGCACCTCTCATAACTTCTCCTATATCGCTGTGTTTTTGTGCACCTCTTATATCTTCCCTAATATCGCTGCTTCTTCCTGCACATCTCATAACGTCCCCTATATCGCTGTGTATTCACGCACCTCCCATAGCATCCCCTATATCGCTGTGCCTTGCGCACCTCCCATACCTTCCCCTATATCGGTGTCTTTTCGCACACATCCCATAGGTTCAACTTTATCACTGTGTTATTGCACACCTCTCAGAGCTTCCCTTATATCGCCGTGTTTTTGCTCACCTTTCATAGCTTCCCCTATATCGCTGTGTTTTCGCGCACCTCTCATGTCTTCACCTAGATTGCTATGTTTTCGCTCCTCTCATTACTTCCCCTATCTCGCTGTGTTTTCTCGCACCTCTCATAATTTCCCCTATATCGCCGTGTTTTCGCGCACGTCCCATAGCGTCCCCTATAACGCTGTGTTTTCGGGCACCTCTCATACCTTCCCCTATATTGCCGTGTTTTCATGCACATCTCATAACGTCCCCTATATCGCTGTGTATTCGTGCACCTCCCATAGCACCCCTATATAACTGTGCCTTCGCGTACCTCTCATGCCTTCCCCTATATCACTGTGTTTTCACGCACCTCTCATAACTTCTCCTATATTGCTGCATTTTTGCGCAACTCTCATAACTTCCCCTATATCGCTGTGTTTTTATGCACATCTCAAAACGTCCCCTATATCACTGTGTAGTCGCGCACCTCCCATAGCCTCCCACATATTGCTGTGCCTTCGCGCACTTCTCATACCTTCACCTATATCGCCCTGTTTTCGCACACTTCCCATTCATTCTCCTATGTCGCCTTGCTTTTGTGAACCTCTCATACCTTCCCTAATATCGCTGCGTTTTCATGCACATCTCATAACGTCCCGTATATCGCTGTGTATTCGCGCACCTGCCATAGCATCCTCTACATCGCTGTGCCTTTGCGCACCTCCCATACCGTCCCCTATATCGCTGTATTTTCGCACACGTCTCATGGCTTCCCCAATATCGCCGTGTTTTCATGCACATCTCATAACGTCTCCTATATCTCTGTGTATTCACGCACCTCCCATAGCATCCCCTATACAGCTGTGCCTTCGTGCATCGCTCATACCTTCTCCTATATCGCCCTGTTTCCCGTGCACCTCCCATGGCTTCGCCTACATCGCTGTGTTTTTGTGCACCTCTCATACCTTCCCCTATATCGCCGTGTTTTCGCGCACCGCTCATTTCTTCACCTATATCGCTGTGTTTCAGCTCCTCTCATTACTTACCCTATATCGCTCTGTATTCTCGCACTTCTGATACAGTTCCCTGTATCAACGTGTTTTCGTGCACCTCTCATGTCTTCACCTAGATCGCTATGTTTTCGCTCCTCTTAATACTTCCCCTATATCGCTGTGTTTTCTCGAACATCTGATACATTTTGCCGTATCTCCGTGTTTTCGCACACCTCTCATAATTTCCCCTATATCACCGTGTTCTCGCACACCTCTCATACCTTCCCCTATATCACTGTGTTTTAGCGCACGTCCCATTGCTTCCCCTATATCGCTGTGTTTTCGCGCACCTCTCATCGCATCCCCTATATCGCCCTGTTTTCGCGCACGTCCCATTGCTTCCCCTATATCGCTGTTTTCGCGCACCTCTCATCGCTTTCCCTATATCGACCTGTTTTCGTGCACATCCCATAGCTTCCACTATATTGCCCTGTTTTTGCGCACCTCTCATGTATTCCACTACATAGCTGTGTTTTCTGGCACCTCTGATGCATTCCCCTGTAACGCCAAGTTTTCACGCAACTCTCATACCTCCCCCTATATCGCCATGTTTCTATGCACATCTCATACCGTCTCCTATATCGCTGTGTTTTCGTGCACCTCCCATAGCATCCCCTATATCGCTGTGCCTTCGTGTGCCTCTCATACCTTCCCCTATATCGCCGTGTTTTCGCGCACCTCTCATTTCTTCACCTATATCGCTGTGTTTCAGCTCCTCTCATTACTTCCCCTATATCGCTCTGTATTCTCGCACTTCTGATACAGTTCCCTGTATCAACGTGTTTTCGCGCACCTCTCATGTCTTCACCTAGATCGCTATGTTTTCGCTCCTCTTAATACTTCCCCTATATCGCTGTGTTTTCTCGCACATCTGATACATTTTGCCGTATCACCGTGTTTTCGCACACCTCTCATAATTTCCCCTATATCACCGTGTTCTCGCACACCTCTCATACCTTCCCCTATATCGCTGTGTTTTCGCGCACCTCTCATCGCTTCCCCTATATCGCCCTGTTTTCGCGCACGTCCCATTGCTTCCCCTATATCGCTGTGTTTTCGCGCACCTCTCATCGCCTCCCCTATATCGCCCTCTTTTCGTGCACATCCCATAGCTTCCACTATATTGCCCTGTTTTCGAGCACCTCTCATGTATTCCACTACATAGCTGTGTTTTCTGGCACCTCTGATGCATTCCCCTGTAACGCCAAGTATTCGCGCAACTCTCATACCTCCCCCTATATCGCCATGATTTTATGCACATCTCATACCGTCTCCTATATCGCTGTGTTTTCGTGCACCTCCCATAGCATCCCCTACATCGCTGTGCCTTCGTGCACCTCTCATACCTTCCCCTATATCGCTGTGTTTTCACACACCTCTCTTAACTTCTCCTATATCACTGTGTTTTCGCGCACGTCCCATTGCGTCCCCTATATCGCTGTGTTTTCGCGCACCTCTCATAGCTTCCCCTATATTGCCTTGTTTTCGTGCACATCCCATAGCTTCCACTATATTGCCCTGTTTTTGCGCACCTCTCATGTATTCCACTACATAGCTGTCTTTTCTGGCACCTCTGATGCATTCCCCTGTAACGCCAAGTTTTCGCGCACCTCTCTACTTTCACCTATATCGCCGTGTTTTTATGCACATCTCATACCGTCTCCTATATCGCTGTGTTTTCGCGCACCTCCCATAGCATCCCCTATATCACTGTGTTTTCTCGCACCTCTGATACATTCCCCTGTATCGCCGTAGTTTCGCGCACATCCCATAGGTTCCACTATATTGCCCTGTTTTTGCGCACCTCTCATGTCTTCCCCTATATCACGGTGTTTTCGCGCACCTCTCATAGCATCCCCTATAATCGCTGTGCATTCGCGCACCTCTCATAACTTCCCCTATATCGCCCTGCTTTCGCGCACCTCCCATACCTTCCCCAATATCGCCGTGTTTTCGCACACCTCTCATAATTTCCCCTATATCACCGTGTTCTCGCACACCTCTCATATCTTCCCCTATATCACTGTGTTTTCGCGCACGTCCCATTGCTTCCCCTATATCGCTGTGTTTTCGCACACCTCTCATCGCTTCCCCTATATCGCCCTGTTTTCGCGCACGTCCCATTGCTTCCCCTATATCGCTGTTTTCGCGCACCTCTCATCGCTTCCCCTATATCGACCTGTTTTCGTGCACATCCCATAGCTTCCTCTATATTGCCCTGTTTTTGCGCACCTCTCATGTATTCCACTACATAGCTGTGTTTTCTGGCACCTCTGATGCATTCCCCTGTAACGCCAAGATTTCACGCAACTCTCATAACTCCCCCTATATCGCCATGCTTTTATGCACATCTCATACCGTCTCCTATATCGCTGTGTTTTCGTGCACCTCTCATACCTTCCCCTATATTGCCCTGTTTTCACGCACCTCCTATACCTTCCCTTATATCGCTGCGTTTTCGTGTACCTCTCATACCTCCCCCTGTATCGTTGTGTTTTCACGCACCTCTCATAACTTGCCCTATATTTCTGTATTTTTGCGCACCTCTCATAACTTCCCCTATATCGCCGTGATTTTATGCACATCTCATAACGTCCCCTATATCGCTGTGTATTCGTGCACCTCCCATACCTTCCCTAATACCTTTGCGTTTTCATGCACATCTCATCACGTCCCCTATATCACTGTGTATTCGCGCATATCCCATAGTATTCCCTATATCGCTGTGCCTTGCGCACCTCTCATAGCTTCCCCTATATCGCTGTGTTTTCGCGCACCTCTCTTAACTTCTCCTATATCGCTGTGTTTTTGCACACCTCTCATACCTTCCCCTATATCACTGTGTTTTCAGGCACCTCTCATGGCTTCCCCAATATCGCCGTGTATTCATGCACATCTCATACCGTCCCCTATATCGCTGTGTTTTCGCGCACCTCCCATAGCTTCGCCTACACCGCTGTTTTCACGCACATCCCATAGCTTCACCTTGATCGCTGCGTTATTGCTCACCTCTCATAGCTTACCCTATATCGCCGTGTTTTTGCGCACCTCGCATGTCTTCACCTATATCGCTATGTTATCGCTCCTATCATTACTTCCCCTATATCGCTGTGTTTTCTCGCACCTCTGATACATTCTCCTGTATTGCCATGTTTTTGCGCACCTCTTACAATTTCCCCTATATCGCCGTGTTCTCGCACACCTCTCATACCTTCCCCTATATCACTGTTTTTTTGCGCATGTCCCATAGCGTCCCCTATATCGCTGTGATTTCTCGCACCTCTGATACATTCCCCTGTATCGTTGTGGTTTCGCGCACATCCCATAGGTTCCACTATATTGCCCTGTTTTTGCGCACCTCTCATGTCTTCCCCTATATCACGGTGTTTTCGCGCACCTCTCATAGCATCCCCTATATCGCTGTGCCTTCGCGCACCTCTCATAACTTCCACTATATCGCCCGGTTTTCGCGCACCACCGATATCTTCCCCAATATTGCTGTGTTTTCCTGCACCTCTCATACCTTCCCTTATCTCGCTGTGTTTTCACGCACCTCTCATAACTTCTCCTATATCACTGTATTTTTGTGCAGCTGTTATACCTTCCCCTCTATTGCCATGTTTTCATGCACATCTCATTGCGTCCCCTATATCGCTGTGTATTCGCGCACCTCCCATAGCATCCCTTATATTGCTGTGCCTTCGCGCACCTCTCATACCTTCCCCTATATCGCCCTGTTTTCGCGCACCTTCCACACCTTCCCCTATATTGCTGTGTTTTTATGCACCTCTCATACCTCCCCCTATATCGCTGTGTTTTCACGCACCTCTCATAATTTCTCCTATATCGCTGTATTTTCGCACACCTCTCATGGCTTCCCCAATATCGTCGTGTTTTCATGCACATCTCATAACGGCTCCTATATCTCTGTGTAATCACGCACCTCCCATAGCATCCCCTATATCGCTGTGCCTTCATGCATCGCTCATACTTTCCCCTATATCGCCCTGTTTCCCGTGCACCTCCCATGGTTTCGCCTACATCGCTGTGTTTTTGCGCACCTCTCATACCTTCCCCTATATCGCCGTGTTTTCACGCACCTCTCATTTCTTCACCTGCATCGCTGTGTTTCCGCTCCTCTCACTACTTCCCCTATATCGCTCTGTGTTCTCGCACTTCTGATACAGTTCCCTGTATCAATGTGTTTTCGAGCACCTCCCATACCTTCCCCTATATCGCTGTGCCTTCGCGCACCTCTCATACCTTCCCCTATATCGCCCTATTTTCGCGCACATCCCATACCTTCCACTATATTGCCCTGTTTTCGCGCACCTCTCATGTCTTCCACTACATCGCTGTGTTTTCTGGCACCTCTAATGCATTCGCCTGTAACGCCAATTTTTCATGCACCTCTAATACTTTCCTCTATATCACCGTTTTTACGCGCACCTCTCATACCTGCCCCTATATCGCCATGTTATTATGCACATCTCATACCGTCTCCTATATCGCTGTGCTTTTGCGCACCTCCCATAGCATCCCCTATATCACTGTGCCTTCGTGCACCTCTCATACCTTGCCCTATATCGCCCTGTTTTCGCGAACCTCCTATACCTTCCCTTATATCACAGCATTATCGTGCACCTTTCATACCTTCCCCTATATCGCTGTGTTTTCGCACACGTCTCATAACTTCTCCTATATCGCTGTGTTTTTGTGCACCTCTCATACCTTCCCCAATATCGCTGCGTTTTCATGCACATCTCATCACGTCCCCTATATCGCTGTGTATTCGCGCACATCCCATAGCATCCCCTATATCGCTGTGCCTTGAGCACCTCTCATAACTTCCCCTATATCGCTGTCTTTTCGCGCACATACCATAGATTCACCTTTATCGCTGTGTTATTGCTCACCTCTCAATACTTCCCCTATATCGCTGCGTTTTCTCGCACGTCTGATACATTCTCCCGTATCGCCGTGTTTTCGCACACCTCTCATAATTTACCCTATATCGCCGTGTTCCCGCACACCTCTCATAACTTCCCCTACATCACTGTGTTTTTGCGCACGTTCCATTGCGTCCCCTATATCGCTGTGTTTTCGCGCACCTCTCATAGCTTCCCCTATATCGCCCTGTTTTCGTGCACATCCCATAGCTTCCACTATATTGCCCTGTTTTCGCGCACCTCTCATGTATTCCACTACATCGCTGTGTTTTCTGGCACCTCTGATGCATTCCCCTGTAACGCCAAGTATTCGCGCACCTCTCATACTTTCCCCTATATCGCCGTGTTTATGCGAACCTCTCATACCTGCCCCTATACCGCCATGTTTTTATGCACATCACATACCGTCTCCTATATCGCTGTGTTTTTGCGCACCTCCCATAGCATCCCCTATATCGCTTTGCCTTCGTGAACCTCTCATACCTTCCCCTATATCGCTGTGTTTTCACGCACCTCTCATGGCTTCCCCAATATCGCCGTGTATTCGTGCTCATCTCATACCGTCCCCTATATCGCTGTGTTTTCGTGCACCTCTTATAATTTCCCCATATCGCCGTGTTCTCGCAGACCTCTCATACCTTCCACTATATAACTCTGTTTTCCCGCAAGTCCCATAGCGTCCCCTATATCGCTGTGTTTTCTCGCACCTCTGAAGCATTCCCCTGTATCTCCATGTTGTCGCGCACATCCCATAGCTTCCACTATATTGCCCTGTTTTTGCGCACCTCTCATGTCTTCCCCTATTTCACTGTGTTTTCGCGCACCTCCCATAGCATCCCCTATATTGCTGTGCCTTCGAGCACCTCTCATAACTTCCCCTATATCGCCCTGTTTTCGCGCACCTCCCATACATTCTCCCATAATGCTGTGTTTTCGTGCACCTTTCATACCTCCCCCTATATCGCTGTGTTTTCACGCACCTCTCATAACTTCTCCTATATCGCTGTATTTTTGTGCACCTCTCATGGCTTCCCCAATATCGCCGTGTTTTCATGCACATCTCTTAATGTCCCCTATATCGCTGGGTTTTCACGCACCTCTCATAACTTCCCCTATATCGCCCTGTTTTCATACTCCTCTCATACCTTCCCCTGTATTGCTGTGTTTTCGCGCAGCTCTCATATATTCCCCTATATCGCTTTCTTTTTGCGCACATCCCATAGCTTCACCTTTATCGCTGTGTTATTGCTCACCTCTCATAGATTCCCCTATATCGCCGTGTTTTTGCTCACCTCTCATACCTTCTCCTATATCGCCGTGTTTTCGCGCACCTCTCATGTCTTCACTTAGATCGCCATGTTTTCGCTCTTCTCATTAATTCTCCTGTATCGCCGTGTTTTCGCGCACCTCTCATAATTTCGCCTATATCGCCGTGTTCTCACACACCTGTCATACCATCCCCTATATCACTGTGTTTTCGCGCACGTCCCATAGCTTCCACTACATTGCCGTTTTCGCGCACCTCTCATGTCTTCCCCTATATCGCTGTGTTTTCTCACACCTCTGATGCATTCCCCTATAACTCCAAGTTTTCGCGCACCTCTCCTACTTTCCCCTATATTGCCGTGTTCTCGCGCAGCTCGCATTCCTTCCCCTATATCGCTGTGTTTTCAAGCACGTCCCATGGAGTCCCCTATATTGCTGTGTTTTTGCGCAGCTGTCATACCTTCCCCTATATCGCCCTGTTTTCGCGCACATCCCATACCTTCCACTATATTGCCCTGTTTTCGCGCACCTCTCATGTCTTCCACTACATCGCTGTGTTCTCTGGCACCTCTGATGCATTCCCCTGTAACGCCAAGTTTTCGCGCACCTCTCATACTTTCCCCTATATCGCCGTTTTTACGCACACCTCTCATACCTGCCCCTATATCGCCATGTTTTTATGCACATCTCATACCGTCTCCTATATCGCTGTGTTTTTGCGCACCTCCCATAGCATCCCCTATATCGCTGTGCCTTCGAGCACCTCTCATACCTTCCCTATATCGCCCTGTTTTCGCGCACCTCCTATACCTTCCCTTATATCACTGCGTTTTCGTGCACCTTTCATACCTTCCCCTATATCGCTGTATTTTCGCACACCTCTCATAACTTCTCCTATATCGCTGTGTTTTTGTGCACCTCTCATACCTTCCCTAATATCACTGCGTTTTCATGCACATCTCATCACGTCCCCTATATCTCTGTGTATTCACGCACCTCCCATAGCATCCCCTATATCGCTGTGCCTTGCGCACCACTCATACCTTTCCCTATATCGCCCTGTTTTCCGTGAACCTCGCATGGCTTCGCCTACATCGCTGTGTTTTTGTGCACCTCATACCTTCCCCTATATCACCGTGTTTTCGCGCACCTCTCATTTCTTCACCTATATCGCTGTGTTTCCGCTCCTCTCATTACTTCCCCTATATCGCTCTGTGTTCTCGCACTTCTGATACAGTTCCCTGTATCAACGTGTTTTCGAGCACCTCCCATTCCTTCCCGTATATATCTCTGTGTTTTCGTGCACCTTTCATATCTTCCCCTATATCGCTGTGTTTTCGCACACCTCTCATAACTTCTCCTCTATCGCTGTGTTTTTGTGCACCTCTCATACCTTCCCCAATATCGCTGCGTTTTCATGCACATCTTATCACGTCCCCTATATCGCTGTGTATTCGCGCACCTCTCATAACATCCCCTATATCACTGAGAGTTGCGCACCTCTCATAGATTCCCCTATATCGCTGTCTTTTCGCGCACATCCCATAGATTCACCTTTATCCCTGTGTTATTGCTCACCTCTCATAGGTTCCCCTGTATCGCCGTGTTTTTGTTCACCTCTCATAGCTTCCCCTATATCGCCATGTTTTCGCGCACCTCTCATGTCTTCACCTAGATCGCTATGTTTTCGCTCCTCTTAATACTTCCCCTATATCGCTGTGTTTTCTCGCACATCTGATAAATTTTGCCGTATTGCCGTGTTTTCGCACACCTCTCATACCTTCCCATATATCACTGTGTTTTCGCGCACCTCTCATCGCTTCCCCTATATCGCCCTGTTTTCGTGCACATCCCATAGCTTCCACTATATTGCCCTGTTTTCGCGCACCTCTCATGTATTCCACTACATAGCTGTGTTTTCTGGCACCTCTGATGCATTCCCCTGTCACGCCAAGTTTTCGCGCAACTCTCACACCTCCCCCTATATCACCATGTTTTTATGCACATCTCATACCGTCTCCTATATCGCTGTGTTTTCGCGCACCTCCCATAGCATCCCCTATATCGCTGTGTTTTCTCGCACCTCTGATACATTCCCCTGTATCGCCGTGGTATCGCGCACATCCCATAGGTTCCACTATATTGCCCTGTTTTTGCGCACCTCTCATGTCTTCCCCTATATCACGGTGTTTTCGCGCACCTCTCATAGCATCCCCTATATTGCTGTGCATTCGCGCACCTCTCATAACTTCCCCCATATCGCCCTGCTTTCGCGCACCTCCCATACCTTCCCCAATATCGCCATGTTTTCGTGCACCTCTCATACCTCCCCCTATATCACAGTGTTTTCACGCACCTCTCATAATTTCTCCTATATTGCCGTATTTTTGCGCACCACTCATGGCTTCCCCAATATCGCCGCGTTTTCATGCACATCTTTTTACGTCCCATATATCGCTGTGTATTCGCGCACCTCTCATACCTTCCCCTATATCGCCCTGTTTTCGCGCACATCCCATACCTTCCACTATATTGCCCTGTTTTCGCGCACCTCTCATGTCTTCCACTACATCGCTGTGTTCTCTGGCACCTCTGATGCATTCCCCTGTAACGCCAAGTTTTCGCGCACCTCTCATACTTTCCCCTATATCGTCGTTTTTACGCGGACCTCTCATACCTGCCCCTATATCGCCATGTTTTTATGCACATCTCATACCGTCTCCTATATCGCTGTGTTTTTGCGCACCTCCCATAGCATCCCCTATATCGCTGTGCCTTCGTGCACCTCTCATACCTTGCCCTATATCGCCGTTTTCGCGCACCTCCTATACCTTCCCTTATATCACTGTGTTTTCATGCACATCTCATAACGTCCCCTATATCGCTGTGTATTCGTGCACCTCCCATTCCTTCCCGTATATATCTCTGTGTTTTCGTGCACCTTTCATATCTTCCCCTATATCGCTGTGTTTTCGCACACCTCTCATAACTTCTCCTATATCGCTGTGTTTTTGTGCACCTCTCATACCTTCCCTAATATCGCTGCGTTTTCATGCACATCTCATCACGTCCCCTATATCGCTGTGTATTCGCGCACCTCTCATAACATCCCCTATATCGCTGAGAGTTGCGCACATCTCATAGATTCCCCTATATCGCTGTCTTTTCGCGCACATCCCATAGATTCACCTTTATCCCTGTGTTATTGCTCACCTCTCATAGGTTCCCCTGTATCGCTGTGTTTTTGCACACCTCTCATACCTTCCCCTATATCGCCGTGTTTTCGCGCACCTCTCATTTCTTCACCTATATTGCTATGTTTCTGCTCCTCTCATTACTTCCCCTATATCGCTCTGTGTTCTTGCACTTCTGATACAGTTCCCTGTATCAACGTGTTTTCGCGCACCTCTCATAACTTCCCCTATATCGCCTTGTTTTCGCGCACCTCCCATATCTTCCCCAATATCGCTGCGTATTCATGCACCTCTCATACCTTCCCTTATCTCGCTGTGTTTTCACGCACCTCTCATAATTTCTCCTATATCGCCGTATTTTTGCGCACCTCTCATGGCTTCCCCAATATCGCCGCGTTTTCATGCACATCTCTTAACGTCCCATATATCGCTGTGTATTAGCGCAACTGCCATAGCATCCCCTATATCGCTGTGCCTTCGTGCACCTCTCATACCTTCACCTATGTCGCCCTGTTTTCGCACACCTCCCATACCGTCCCCTATATCGCTGTATTTTCGCACACCTCTCATGGCTTCCCCAATATCGCCGTGTTTTCATGCACATCTCATAACGTCTCCTATATCTCTGTGTATTCACGCACCTCCCATAGCATCCTCTATATCGCTGTGCCTTCGCGCATCACTCATACCTTCCCCTATATCGCCCTGTTTTCCGTGAACCGACCATGGCTTCGCCTACATCGCTGTGTTTTTGCGCACCTCATACCTTCCCCTACATCGCCGTGTTTTCGCGCACCTCTCAATTCTTCACCTATATCGCCGTGTCCTCGCACACCTCTCATATCTTCACCTATATCACTGTGTTTTCGCGCACGTCCAATAGCATCCCCTATATCCCTCTGTTTTCATGTACCTCTCATGTCTTCCCCTATATCACTGTTTTTTCGTGCATCTCCCATACCATCCCCTATATTGCTGAGTTTCGCACACGTCTCATACCTTTCCCTATATCGCCCTGTTTTCGAGCACCTCCCATACCTTCCCCTATATCGCTGTGTTTTCGTGTACCTCTCATACCTCCCCTTATATCACTGTGTTTTCACGCACCTCTCATAACTTCCCCTATATTGCTGCATTTTTGTGCACCTCTCATAACTTACGCTATATTGCCGTGTTTTTATGCACATCCTATTACATCCCCTATATCGCTGTGCCTTCGCGCACCTCTCATACCTTCCCCTATATCGCATCTGTTTTCGCGCACATTCCATACCTTCCACTATATTGCCCTGTTCTCGTGCACCTCTCATTTCTTCCACTACATCGCTGTGTTTTCTGGCACCTCTGATGCATTCCCCTGTAACACCAAGTTTTCGCGCTCCTCTCATACTTTCCCCTATATCGCCGTGTTTACGCGCACCTCTCATACCTCCCCCTATATCGCCATGTTTTATGCACATCTCATACCGTCTCCTATATCGCTGTGTTTTTGCGCACCTCCCATAGCATCCCCTATATCGCTGTGCCTTCAAGCACCTCTCATACCTTCCCTATATCGCCCTGTTTTCGCGCACCTCCTATAGCTTCCCTTATATCACTGCGTTTTCGTGCACCTTTCATACCTTCCCCTATATCGCTGTATTTTCGCACACCTCTCATAACTTCTCCTATATCGCTGTGCTTTTGTGCACCTCTCATACCTTCCCTAAAATCACTGCTTTTTCATGCACATCTCATCACGTCCCCTATATCGCTGTGTATTCACGCACCTCCCATAGCATCCCCTATATCGCTGTGCCTTGCGCACCTCTCATAGCTTCCCCTATATCGCTGTCTTTTCGTGCACATCCCATAGATTCACCTTTATCGCTGTGTTATTGCTCACCTCTCATAGCTTCCCCTATATCGCCGTGTTGTTATGCACATCTCATAACGTCCTCTATATCGCTGTATATTCGCGCACCTCCCATAGCTTCCCTTATATCGCTGTGCTTTCGCGCACCTCTCATACCTTCCCAAATATCGCCCTGTTTTCGCGCACCTCCCATTCCTTCACCTATATCGCTGTTTTCGTGCAGCTGTCATGCATTCCGTATACCGCTGTGTTTTTCCACACCTCTCATACCTTCCCCAATATCACCGTGTTTTCATGCACATCTCATAACGTCCCCAATGTCGCTGGGTTTTCACGCACCTCTCATAACCTCCCCTCTATCGCCCTGTTTTCGCGCTCCTCTCATACCTTCGCCTATATCACTGTGCTTTCACGCAGCTCTCATACCTTCCCCTATATCGCTGTGTTTTCGCACACCTCTCATGACTTCCCGACTATCGCCGTGTTTTCATGCACATCTCATAACGTCTCCTATATCTCTGTGTATTCACGCACCTCCCATAGCATCCCCTATATCGCTGTGCCTTCGCGCACCGCTCATACCTTCCCCTATATCGCCCTGTTTCCCGCGCACCTCTCATGGCTTCGAAAAAATCGCTGTGTTTTTGCGCACCTCTCATATCTTCCCCTATTTCGCCCTGTTTTCGCGCACATCCCATAACTTCAACTTTATCGCTGTGTTATTGCTTACCTCTCATAGCTTCCCCTATATTGCCGTGTTTTCACGCACCTCTCATGTCTTCACCTATATCGCTGTGTTTCAGCTCCTCTCATTACTTCCCCTATATCGCTCTGTGTTCTCGCACTTCTGATACTGTTCCCTGTATCAACGTGTTCTCTCACACTTCTCATATCTTCCCCTATATCGCTGTGTTTTCGTGCACCTCCCATACCATCCCCTATGTTGCTGTGCCTTCGCGTACATCTCATGCCTTCCCCTATATCACTGTGTTTTCGCGCAGCTCCCATAGCATCCCCTATATTTCTGTGCCTTCGCATACCTCTCATATCTTCCCCTATATTGCCCTGTTTTCGAGTACCTTCCATACCTTCTCCTATATTGCTGTGTTTACGTGCACCTCTCGTACCTCCCCCTATATCGCTATGCCTTGCGCACCTCTCATACCTTCCCCTATATAGCTGTTTTTTCGTGCACATCCCACAGATTCACCTTTATCGCTGTGTTATTGCTCACCTCTCATAGCTTCCCCTATATCGCCGTGTTTTTGCACACCTCTCATAACTTAACCTATATCGCCATGTTGTTATGCACATCTCATAACGTCCTCTATATCGCTGTGTATTCGCGCACCTCCCATAGCATCCCTTATATCGCTTTGCCTTCGCGCACCTCTCATACCTTCACCTATATCGCTGTTTTCGTGCACCTCTCATACCTTCCCCATATCGATGTATTTCTGCGCAGATCTCATAATATCCCCTTTATCGCTGTGTTATTGCTCACCTCTCATACCTTCCCCTATATCGCCCTGTTTTCGCACTCCTCTCATGCATTCCCGTATATCGCTGTGTTTTTGCACACCTCTCATACCTTCCCCAATATCACCGTGTTTTCATGCACATCTCATAACGTCCCCAATGTCGCTGGGTTTTCACGCACCTCTCATAACTTCCCCTATATCGCCCTGTTTTTGCACTCCTCTCATACCTTCCCCTATATCACTGTGTTTTCAGGCAGCTCTCATACCTTCCCCTATATCGCCCTGTTTTTGCTCACTTCCCATAACTTCCCCAATATCGCTGTGTTTTTGCACACCTCTCATACCTTCCCCTATGTCGCTGTGTTTTAAATCACCTCTCATGTCCTCCCCAATATCGCCGTGTATTCATGCACATCTCGTACCGTCCCCTTTATCGCTGTGTTTTCGCGCACCTCCCATAGCGTCCCCTATATCGCTGTGATTTCGCGCACATCCCATACCATCCGTTATATCGCTGTGCCTTCCTGTACCTCTCATATCTTCCCCTATATCGTTGTGTTTTCATGCACATCTCATACCGTCTCCTATATCACTGTGTTTTCACGCACATCCCATAGCATCCCCTATATCGCTGTGTTTTCGTGCATCTCTCATACATTCCCCTATATCGCTGTGTTTTCGTGCATCTCTCATACATTCCCCTATATCGTTATGTTTTCACACACCTCTCATAACTTCTCCTATATCGCCCTTGTTTTCTGCACCTTTTATTTCTTCCTTAATATCGCTGCATTTTAATGCACATCTCATAACGTTCCCTATATCGCTGTGTATTCACGCACATCCCATAGCATCCCCTATATTGCTGTGCCTTGCGCACTTCTCATACCTTCCCCTATATCGCTGTCTTTTCACGCACATCCCATAGATTCAACTTTATCGCTGTGTTATTGCACACCTCTCACAGCTTCCCCTATATCGCCGTGTTTTGCTCACCTCTCATAGCTTCCCCTATATCGCCGTGTTTTCGCGCACCTCTCATGTCTTCACCTAGATCGCTATGTTTTCGCTCCTCTCATTACTTTCCCTATATCGCTGTGTTTTCTCACACCTCTGATACATTCTCCCATATCGCCGTGTTTTCGTGTACCTCTCATATCTTCCCCTATATCGCTGTGTTTTCATGCACATCTCATAACGTCCCCTATATCGCTGTGCTTTCTCGCACCTCTGATACATTCCCCTGTATCGCCGTGTTTTTGTGCACTTCTCATAAGTTCCCCTATATTGCCGTGTTTGCGCGCACGTCCCATAGCCTCCCCTACATCGCTGTGTTTTCGGGCACCTCTCATACCTTCCCCTATATCGCACTGTTTTCGCGCACCTCCCATTCCTTCCCCTATATTGCTGTGTTTTCGTGCACTTCTCATACCTTGCCCTATATTACTGTGTTTTCACGCACCTCTCATAAATTCTGCTATAATGCTGTATTTTTGCGCACCTCTCATACCTTCCCCCATATTGCCGTGTTTTCATGCACATCTCACAACGTCCCCTATATAGCTGTGTATTCGTGCACCTCCCATAGCCCCCTATATCACTGTGCCTTCTCGCACCTCTCATACCTTCCCCTATATCGCCCTGTTTTCGCTTACTTCCCATAACTTCCCCGATATCGCTGTGTTTTTGCACACCTCTCATACCTTCCCCTATATCGCTGTGTTTTCATGCACCTCTCATGGCTTCCCCAATATCGCCGTGTATTCATGCACATCTCGTACTGTCCCCTATATCGCTGTGTTTTCGTGCACCTCTCGTACCTCCCCCTATATCGCTGTGCCTTGCGCACCTCTCATACCTTCCCCTTTATAGCTGTTTTTTCGTGCACATCCCACAAATTCACCTTTATCGCTGTGTTATTGCTCACCTCTCATAGCTTCCCCTATATCGTCGTGTATTCATGCACATCTCTTACCGTCCCCTTTATCGCTGTGTTTTCGCGCACCTCCCATCGCGTCCCCTATATCGCTGTGATTTCGCGCACATCCCATACCATCCGTTATATCGCTGTGCCTTCCTGTACCTCTCATATCTTCCCCTCTATCGCCGTGTTTTCATGCACATCTCATAACATCCCCTATATCGCTAGGTTTTCATGCACTTCTCATAATTTCCCCTATATCGCCCAGTTTTCGCGCTCCTCTCAAACCTTCTCCTATATCACTGTGTCTTCACGCAGCTCTCATACCTTCCCCTATATCGCTGTGTTTTTGCACACCTCTCATGACTTCCCGACTATCGCCGTGTTTTCATGCACATCTCATAACGTCTCCTATATCTCTGTGTATTCACGCACCTCCCATAGCATCCCCTATATCGCTGTGCCTTCGCGAACCGCTCATACCTTCCCCTATATCGCCCTGTTTCCCGCGCACCTCTCATGGCTTCGCATACATCGCTGTGTTTTTGCGCACCTCTCATATCTTCCCCTATATCGCCCTGTTTTCGCGCACATCCCATAACTTCAACTTTATCGCTGTGTTATTGCTTACCTCTCATATCTTCCCCTATATTGCCGTGTTTTCACGCACCTCTCATGTCTTCACCTATATCGCTGTGTTTCCGC
This sequence comes from Mobula birostris, assembly GCF_030028105.1. NCBI lineage: Eukaryota > Metazoa > Chordata > Chondrichthyes > Myliobatiformes > Myliobatidae > Mobula > Mobula birostris. The sequence goes on from NW_027275213.1 coordinate 21,121, forward strand.
TCCTCTCATTACTTCCCCTATATCGCTCTGTGTTCTCGCACTTCTGATACTGTTCCCTGTATCAACGTGTTCTCGCACACCTCTCATATCTTCCCCTATATCGCTGTGTTTTCGTGCACCTCCCATACCATCCGCTATATTGCTGTGCCTTCGCACACCTCTCATACCTTTCCCTATATCGCTGTGTTTTTGTGCACCTCTTATATCATCCCTAATATCGCTGCTTCTTCCTGCACATCTCATAACGTCCCCTATATCGCTGTGTATTCACGCACCTCCCATAGCATCCCCTATATCGCTGTGCCTTCCTGTACCTCTCATATCTTCCCCTATATCGTTGTGTTTTCATGCACATCTCATACCGTCTCCTGTATCACTGTGTTTTCACGCACATCCCATATCTTCCCCTATATCGCTGTGTTTTCATGCACATCTCATAACGTCCCCTATATCGCTGTGCTTTCTCGCACCTCTGATACATTCCCCTGTATCGCCGTGTTTTCTCGCACCTCTCATAATTTCTCCTATATCGCCCTTGTTTTCTGCATCTCTTATTTCTTCCTTAATATCGCTGCATTTTAATGCACATCTCATAACGTCCCCTATATCGCTGTGTATTCACGCACCTCCCATAGCATCCCCTATATTGCTGTGCCTTGCGCACTTCTCATACCTTCCCCTATATCGCTGTCTTTTCGTGCACATCCCATAGATTCAACTTTATCACTGTGTTATTGCACACATCTCACAGCTTGCCCTATATCGCCGTGTTTTTGCTCACCTCTCATAGCTTCCCCTATATCGCCGTGTTTTCGCGCACCTCGCGTGTCATCACCTATATCGCTATGTTTTCGCTCCTCTCATTACTTCCCCTATATCGCTGTGTTTTCTCACACCTCTGATACATTCTCCCATATCGCCGTGTTTTCGTGTACCTCTCATAACGTCCCCTATATCGCCGTGTTTTCGCACACGTCCCATAGCGTGCCCTATAACGCTGTGTTTTCGGGCACCTCTCTTACCTTCCCCTATATTGCCGTGTTTCCATGCACATCTCATAACGTCCCGTATATCGCTGTGTATTCACGCACCTCCCATAGCATCCCCTATATCGCTGTGCCTTGCGCACCTCTCATACCGTCCCCTATATTGTCGTGTTTTCGCGCACCTCTCATAGCTTCCCCTATATTGCCATGTTTTCATACAAATCTCATACCGTCCCCTATATCGCCCTGTTTTCGAGCACCTCCCATACCTTCCCCTGTATCGCTGTGTTTTCGTGCACCTCTCATACCTCCCTCTATATCGCTGTGTTTTCACGCTCCTCTCATTACTTCCCCTATATTGCTGTGTTTTCTCGCACCTCTCATGTCTTCCCCTATATCGCTGTTTTTTTGCGCACCTCTCATACCTTCCCATATAACGCTGTGTTTTCGCGCACTTATCATACCTTCACCTATATCGCCCTGTTTTCGCACACTTCCCATTCATTCTCCTATGTCGCCTTGCTTTTGTGAACCTCTCATACCTTCCCTAATATCGCTGCGTTTTCATGCACATCTCATAACGTCCCGTATATCGCTGTGTATTCACACACCTCCCATAGCATCCCCTATATCGCTGTGCCTTGCGCACCTCTCATACCGTCCCCTATATTGCCGTGTTTTCGCGCACCTCTCATAGCTTCCCCTATATCGCCGTGTATTCATGCACCTCTCATACCTTCCCCTATATCGCATGTTTTCATACAAATCTCATACCGTCCCCTATATCGCCCTGTTTTCGAGCACCTCCCATACCTTCCCCTGTATCGCTGTGTTTTCGTGCACCTCTCATACCTCCCTCTATATCGCTGTGTTTTCACGCTCCTCTCATTACTTCCCCTATATTGCTGTGTTTTCTCGCACCTCTCATGTCTTCCCCTATATCGCTGTTTTTTTGCGCACCTCTCATACCTTCCCATATAACGCTGTGTTTTCGCGCATTTCTCATACCTTCACCTATATCGCCCTGTTTTCGCACACTTCCCATTCATTCTCCTATGTCGCCTTGCTTTTGTGAACCTCTCATACCTTCCCTAATATCGCTGCGTTTTCATGCACATCTCATAACGTCCCGTATATCGCTGTGTATTCACACACCTCCCATAGCATCCCCTATATCGCTGTGCCTTGCGCACCTCTCATACCGTCCCCTATATTGCCGTGTTTTCGCGCACCTCTCATAGCTTCCCCTATATCGCCGTGTATTCATGCACCTCTCATACCGTCCCCTATATCGCTGTCTTTTCGCGCACATCCCATAGATTCACCTTTATCGCTTTGTTATTCCTCACCTCTAATAGTTTCCCCTAAATCGCCGGGTTTTTGCTCACCTCTCATAGCTTCCACTATATTGCCCTGTATTCACGCACCTCTCATGTCTTCCCCTATATCACTGTGTTTTCGCGCAGCTCCCATAGCATCCCCTATATTGCTGTGCCTTCGCATACCTCTCATATCTTCCGCTATATCGCCCTGTTTTCGAGTACCTTCCATACCTTCTCCTATATTGCTGTGTTTTCGTGCACCTCTCATACCTCCCCCTATATCGCTGTGCCTTGCGCACCTCTCATACCTTCCCCTATATAGCTGTTTTTTCATGCACATCCCACAGATTCATCTTTATCGCTGTGTTATTGCTCACCTCTCATAGCTTCCCCTATATCGCCATGTTGTTATGCACATCTCATAACGTCCTCTATATCGCTGTGTATTCGCGCACCTCCCATAGCATCCCTTATATCGCTTTGCCTTAGCGCACCTCTCATACCTTCCCAAATATTGCCCTGTTTTCGCGCACTTCCCATTCCTTCACCTATATCGCTGTTTTCGTGCACCTCTCATACCTTCCCCTAAATCGCTGTGCCTTCGCGCACCTCTCATACCTTCCCCTATATCGCCGTGTTTTCATGCACATCTCATAACATCCCCTATATCGCTAGGTTTTCATGCACTTCTCATAATTTCCCCTATACCGCCCAGTTTTCGCGCTCCTCTCAAACCATCTCCTATATCACTGTGTTTTCACGCAGCTCTCATACCTTCCCCTATATCGCTGTGTTTTCGCACACCTCTCATGAATTCCCGACTATCGCCGTGCATTCATGCACATCTCATAGCTTCCCCTATATCGCTGTGATTTCACGCACCTCCCATAGCTTCGCCTACATCGCTGTTTTCGTGCACCTCTCATACCTTCCCCATATCGATGTATTTTTGCGCAGATCTCATAATATCCCCTTTATCGCTGTGTTATTGCTCACCTCTCATACCTTCCCCATATCGCCCTGTTTTCGCACTCCTCTCATGCATTCCCGTATTTCGCTGTGTTTTTGCACACCTCTCATACCTTCCCCAATATCACCGTGTTTTCATGCATATCTCATAACGTCCCCAATGTCGCTGGGTTTTCACGCACCTCTCATAACTTCCCCTATATCGCCCTGTTTTTGCACTCCTCTCATACCTTCCCCTATATCACTGTGTTTTCATGCAGCTCTCATACCTTCCCCTATATCGCCCTGTTTTTGCTCACTTCCCATAACTTCCCCAATATCGCTGTGTTTTTGCACACCTCTCATACCTTCCCCTATGTCGCTGTGTTTTAAATCACCTCTCATGGCTTCCCCAATATCGCCGTGTATTCATGCACATCTCGTACCGTCCCCTTTATCGCTGTGTTTTCGCGCACCTCCCATAGCGTCCCCTATATCGCTGTGATTTCGCGCACATCCCATACCATCCGTTATATCGCTGTGCCTTCCTGTACCTCTCATATCTTCCCCTATATCGTTGTGTTTTCATGCACATCTCATACCGTCTCCTATATCACTGTGTTTTCACGCACATCCCATAGCATCTCCTATATCGCTGTGTTTTCGTGCATCTCTCATACATTCCCCTATATCGCTGTGTTTTCGTGCATCTCTCATACATTCCCCTATATCGTTATGTTTTCACACACCTCTCATAACTTCTCCTATATCGCCCTTGTTTTCTGCACCTTTTATTTCTTCCTTAATATCGCTGCATTTTAATGCACATCTCATAACGTTCCCTATATCGCTGTGTATTCACGCACATCCCATAGCATCCCTATATTGCTGTGCCTTGCGCACTTCTCATACCTTCCCCTATATCGCTGTCTTTTCACGCACATCCCATAGATTCAACTTTATCGCTGTGTTATTGCACACCTCTCACAGCTTCCCCTATATCGCCGTGTTTTGCTCACCTCTCATAGCTTCCCCTATATCGCCGTGTTTTCGCGCACCTCTCATGTCTTCACCTAGATCGCTATGTTTTCGCTCCTCTCATTACTTTCCCTATATCGCTGTGTTTTCTCACACCTCTGATACATTCTCCCATATCGCCGTGTTTTCGTGTACCTCTCATATCTTCCCCTATATCGCTGTGTTTTCATGCACATCTCATAACGTCCCCTATATCGCTGTGCTTTCTCGCACCTCTGATACATTCCCCTGTATCGCCGTGTTTTTGTGCACTTCTCATAAGTTCCCCTATATTGCCGTGTTTGCGCGCACGTCCCATAGCCTCCCCTACATCGCTGTGTTTTCGGGCACCTCTCATACCTTCCCCTATATCGCACTGTTTTCGCGCACCTCCCATTCCTTCCCCTATATTGCTGTGTTTTCGTGCACTTCTCATACCTTGCCCTATATTACTGTGTTTTCACGCACCTCTCATAAATTCTGCTATAATGCTGTATTTTTGCGCACCTCTCATACCTTCCCCCATATTGCCGTGTTTTCATGCACATCTCACAACGTCCCCTATATAGCTGTGTATTCGTGCACCTCCCATAGCCCCCTATATCACTGTGCCTTCTCGCACCTCTCATACCTTCCCCTATATCGCCCTGTTTTCGCTTACTTCCCATAACTTCCCCGATATCGCTGTGTTTTTGCACACCTCTCATACCTTCCCCTATATCGCTGTGTTTTCATTCACCTCTCATGGCTTCCCCAATATCGCCGTGTATTCATGCACATCTCGTACTGTCCCCTATATCGCTGTGTTTTCGTGCACCTCTCGTACCTCCCCCTATATCGCTGTGCCTTGCGCACCTCTCATACCTTCCCCTTTATAGCTGTTTTTTCGTGCACATCCCACAAATTCACCTTTATCGCTGTGTTATTGCTCACCTCTCATAGCTTCCCCTATATCGTCGTGTATTCATGCACATCTCTTACCGTCCCCTTTATCGCTGTGTTTTCGCGCACCTCCCATCGCGTCCCCTATATCGCTGTGATTTCGCGCACATCCCATACCATCCGTTATATCGCTGTGCCTTCCTGTACCTCTCATATCTTCCCCTCTATCGCCGTGTTTTCATGCACATCTCATAACATCCCCTATATCGCTAGGTTTTCATGCACTTCTCATAATTTCCCCTATATCGCCCAGTTTTCGCGCTCCTCTCAAACCTTCTCCTATATCACTGTGTCTTCACGCAGCTCTCATACCTTCCCCTATATCGCTGTGTTTTTGCACACCTCTCATGACTTCCCGACTATCGCCGTGTTTTCATGCACATCTCATAACGTCTCCTATATCTCTGTGTATTCACGCACCTCCCATAGCATCCCCTATATCGCTGTGCCTTCGCGAACCGCTCATACCTTCCCCTATATCGCCCTGTTTCCCGCGCACCTCTCATGGCTTCGCATACATCGCTGTGTTTTTGCGCACCTCTCATATCTTCCCCTATATCGCCCTGTTTTCGCGCACATCCCATAACTTCAACTTTATCGCTGTGTTATTGCTTACCTCTCATATCTTCCCCTATATTGCCGTGTTTTCACGCACCTCTCATGTCTTCACCTATATCGCTGTGTTTCCGCTCCTCTCATTACTTCCCCTATATCGCTCTGTGTTCTCGCACTTCTGATACTGTTCCCTGTATCAACGTGTTCTCGCACACCTCTCATATCTTCCCCTATATCGCTGTGTTTTCGTGCACCTCCCATACCATCCGCTATATTGCTGTGCCTTCGCACACCTCTCATACCTTTCCCTATATCGCTGTGTTTTTGTGCACCTCTTATATCATCCCTAATATCGCTGCTTCTTCCTGCACATCTCATAACGTCCCCTATATCGCTGTGTATTCACGCACCTCCCATAGCATCCCCTATATCGCTGTGCCTTCCTGTACCTCTCATATCTTCCCCTATATCGTTGTGTTTTCATGCACATCTCATACCGTCTCCTGTATCACTGTGTTTTCACGCACATCCCATATCTTCCCCTATATCGCTGTGTTTTCATGCACATCTCATAACGTCCCCTATATCGCTGTGCTTTCTCGCACCTCTGATACATTCCCCTGTATCGCCGTGTTTTCTCGCACCTCTCATAATTTCTCCTATATCGCCCTTGTTTTCTGCATCTCTTATTTCTTCCTTAATATCGCTGCATTTTAATGCACATCTCATAACGTCCCCTATATCGCTGTGTATTCACGCACCTCCCATAGCATCCCCTATATTGCTGTGCCTTGCGCACTTCTCATACCTTCCCCTATATCGCTGTCTTTTCGTGCACATCCCATAGATTCAACTTTATCACTGTGTTATTGCACACATCTCACAGCTTGCCCTATATCGCCGTGTTTTTGCTCACCTCTCATAGCTTCCCCTATATCGCCGTGTTTTCGCGCACCTCGCGTGTCATCACCTATATCGCTATGTTTTCGCTCCTCTCATTACTTCCCCTATATCGCTGTGTTTTCTCACACCTCTGATACATTCTCCCATATCGCCGTGTTTTCGTGTACCTCTCATAACGTCCCCTATATCGCCGTGTTTTCGCACACGTCCCATAGCGTGCCCTATAACGCTGTGTTTTCGGGCACCTCTCTTACCTTCCCCTATATTGCCGTGTTTCCATGCACATCTCATAACGTCCCGTATATCGCTGTGTATTCACGCACCTCCCATAGCATCCCCTATATCGCTGTGCCTTGCGCACCTCTCATACCGTCCCCTATATTGTCGTGTTTTCGCGCACCTCTCATAGCTTCCCCTATATTGCCATGTTTTCATACAAATCTCATACCGTCCCCTATATCGCCCTGTTTTCGAGCACCTCCCATACCTTCCCCTGTATCGCTGTGTTTTCGTGCACCTCTCATACCTCCCTCTATATCGCTGTGTTTTCACGCTCCTCTCATTACTTCCCCTATATTGCTGTGTTTTCTCGCACCTCTCATGTCTTCCCCTATATCGCTGTTTTTTTGCGCACCTCTCATACCTTCCCATATAACGCTGTGTTTTCGCGCACTTATCATACCTTCACCTATATCGCCCTGTTTTCGCACACTTCCCATTCATTCTCCTATGTCGCCTTGCTTTTGTGAACCTCTCATACCTTCCCTAATATCGCTGCGTTTTCATGCACATCTCATAACGTCCCGTATATCGCTGTGTATTCACACACCTCCCATAGCATCCCCTATATCGCTGTGCCTTGCGCACCTCTCATACCGTCCCCTATATTGCCGTGTTTTCGCGCACCTCTCATAGCTTCCCCTATATCGCCGTGTATTCATGCACCTCTCATACCTTCCCCTATATCGCATGTTTTCATACAAATCTCATACCGTCCCCTATATCGCCCTGTTTTCGAGCACCTCCCATACCTTCCCCTGTATCGCTGTGTTTTCGTGCACCTCTCATACCTCCCTCTATATCGCTGTGTTTTCACGCTCCTCTCATTACTTCCCCTATATTGCTGTGTTTTCTCGCACCTCTCATGTCTTCCCCTATATCGCTGTTTTTTTGCGCACCTCTCATACCTTCCCATATAACGCTGTGTTTTCGCGCATTTCTCATACCTTCACCTATATCGCCCTGTTTTCGCACACTTCCCATTCATTCTCCTATGTCGCCTTGCTTTTGTGAACCTCTCATACCTTCCCTAATATCGCTGCGTTTTCATGCACATCTCATAACGTCCCGTATATCGCTGTGTATTCACACACCTCCCATAGCATCCCCTATATCGCTGTGCCTTGCGCACCTCTCATACCGTCCCCTATATTGCCGTGTTTTCGCGCACCTCTCATAGCTTCCCCTATATCGCCGTGTATTCATGCACCTCTCATACCGTCCCCTATATCGCTGTCTTTTCGCGCACATCCCATAGATTCACCTTTATCGCTTTGTTATTCCTCACCTCTAATAGTTTCCCCTAAATCGCCGGGTTTTTGCTCACCTCTCATAGCTTCCACTATATTGCCCTGTATTCACGCACCTCTCATGTCTTCCCCTATATCACTGTGTTTTCGCGCAGCTCCCATAGCATCCCCTATATTGCTGTGCCTTCGCATACCTCTCATATCTTCCGCTATATCGCCCTGTTTTCGAGTACCTTCCATACCTTCTCCTATATTGCTGTGTTTTCGTGCACCTCTCATACCTCCCCCTATATCGCTGTGCCTTGCGCACCTCTCATACCTTCCCCTATATAGCTGTTTTTTCATGCACATCCCACAGATTCATCTTTATCGCTGTGTTATTGCTCACCTCTCATAGCTTCCCCTATATCGCCATGTTGTTATGCACATCTCATAACGTCCTCTATATCGCTGTGTATTCGCGCACCTCCCATAGCATCCCTTATATCGCTTTGCCTTAGCGCACCTCTCATACCTTCCCAAATATTGCCCTGTTTTCGCGCACTTCCCATTCCTTCACCTATATCGCTGTTTTCGTGCACCTCTCATACCTTCCCCTAAATCGCTGTGCCTTCGCGCACCTCTCATACCTTCCCCTATATCGCCGTGTTTTCATGCACATCTCATAACATCCCCTATATCGCTAGGTTTTCATGCACTTCTCATAATTTCCCCTATACCGCCCAGTTTTCGCGCTCCTCTCAAACCATCTCCTATATCACTGTGTTTTCACGCAGCTCTCATACCTTCCCCTATATCGCTGTGTTTTCGCACACCTCTCATGAATTCCCGACTATCGCCGTGCATTCATGCACATCTCATAGCTTCCCCTATATCGCTGTGATTTCACGCACCTCCCATAGCTTCGCCTACATCGCTGTTTTCGTGCACCTCTCATACCTTCCCATATCGATGTATTTTTGCGCAGATCTCATAATATCCCCTTTATCGCTGTGTTATTGCTCACCTCTCATACCTTCCCCTATATCGCCCTGTTTTCGCACTCCTCTCATGCATTCCCGTATTTCGCTGTGTTTTTGCACACCTCTCATACCTTCCCCAATATCACCGTGTTTTCATGCATATCTCATAACGTCCCCAATGTCGCTGGGTTTTCACGCACCTCTCATAACTTCCCCTATATCGCCCTGTTTTTGCACTCCTCTCATACCTTCCCCTATATCACTGTGTTTTCATGCAGCTCTCATACCTTCCCCTATATCGCCCTGTTTTTGCTCACTTCCCATAACTTCCCCAATATCGCTGTGTTTTTGCACACCTCTCATACCTTCCCCTATGTCGCTGTGTTTTAAATCACCTCTCATGGCTTCCCCAATATCGCCGTGTATTCATGCACATCTCGTACCGTCCCCTTTATCGCTGTGTTTTCGCGCACCTCCCATAGCGTCCCCTATATCGCTGTGATTTCGCGCACATCCCATACCATCCGTTATATCGCTGTGCCTTCCTGTACCTCTCATATCTTCCCCTATATCGTTGTGTTTTCATGCACATCTCATAACATCCCCTATATCGCTAGGTTTTCATGCACTTCTCATAATTTCCCCTATATCGCCCAGTTTTCGCGCTCCTCTCAAACCTTCTCCTATATCACTGTGTCTTCACGCAGCTCTCATACCTTCCCCTATATCGCTGTGTTTTTGCACACCTCTCATGACTTCCCGACTATCGCCGTGTTTTCATGCACATCTCATAACGTCTCCTATATCTCTGTGTATTCACGCACCTCCCATAGCATCCCCTATATCGCTGTGCCTTCGCGAACCGCTCATACCTTCCCCTATATCGCCCTGTTTCCCGCGCACCTCTCATGGCTTCGCATACATCGCTGTGTTTTTGCGCACCTCTCATATCTTCCCCTATATCGCCCTGTTTTCGCGCACATCCCATAACTTCAACTTTATCGCTGTGTTATTGCTTACCTCTCATATCTTCCCCTATATTGCCGTGTTTTCACGCACCTCTCATGTCTTCACCTATATCGCTGTGTTTCCGCTCCTCTCATTACTTCCCCTATATCGCTCTGTGTTCTCGCACTTCTGATACTGTTCCCTGTATCAACGTGTTCTCGCACACCTCTCATATCTTCCCCTATATCGCTGTGTTTTCGTGCACCTCCCATACCATCCGCTATATTGCTGTGCCTTCGCACACCTCTCATACCTTTCCCTATATCGCTGTGTTTTTGTGCACCTCTTATATCATCCCTAATATCGCTGCTTCTTCCTGCACATCTCATAACGTCCCCTATATCGCTGTGTATTCACGCACCTCCCATAGCATCCCCTATATCGCTGTGCCTTCCTGTACCTCTCATATCTTCCCCTATATCGTTGTGTTTTCATGCACATCTCATACCGTCTCCTGTATCACTGTGTTTTCACGCACATCCCATATCTTCCCCTATATCGCTGTGTTTTCATGCACATCTCATAACGTCCCCTATATCGCTGTGCTTTCTCGCACCTCTGATACATTCCCCTGTATCGCCGTGTTTTCTCGCACCTCTCATAATTTCTCCTATATCGCCCTTGTTTTCTGCATCTCTTATTTCTTCCTTAATATCGCTGCATTTTAATGCACATCTCATAACGTCCCCTATATCGCTGTGTATTCACGCACCTCCCATAGCATCCCCTATATTGCTGTGCCTTGCGCACTTCTCATACCTTCCCCTATATCGCTGTCTTTTCGTGCACATCCCATAGATTCAACTTTATCACTGTGTTATTGCACACATCTCACAGCTTGCCCTATATCGCCGTGTTTTTGCTCACCTCTCATAGCTTCCCCTATATCGCCGTGTTTTCGCGCACCTCGCGTGTCATCACCTATATCGCTATGTTTTCGCTCCTCTCATTACTTCCCCTATATCGCTGTGTTTTCTCACACCTCTGATACATTCTCCCATATCGCCGTGTTTTCGTGTACCTCTCATAACGTCCCCTATATCGCCGTGTTTTCGCACACGTCCCATAGCGTGCCCTATAACGCTGTGTTTTCGGGCACCTCTCTTACCTTCCCCTATATTGCCGTGTTTCCATGCACATCTCATAACGTCCCGTATATCGCTGTGTATTCACGCACCTCCCATAGCATCCCCTATATCGCTGTGCCTTGCGCACCTCTCATACCGTCCCCTATATTGTCGTGTTTTCGCGCACCTCTCATAGCTTCCCCTATATTGCCATGTTTTCATACAAATCTCATACCGTCCCCTATATCGCCCTGTTTTCGAGCACCTCCCATACCTTCCCCTGTATCGCTGTGTTTTCGTGCACCTCTCATACCTCCCTCTATATCGCTGTGTTTTCACGCTCCTCTCATTACTTCCCCTATATTGCTGTGTTTTCTCGCACCTCTCATGTCTTCCCCTATATCGCTGTTTTTTTGCGCACCTCTCATACCTTCCCATATAACGCTGTGTTTTCGCGCACTTATCATACCTTCACCTATATCGCCCTGTTTTCGCACACTTCCCATTCATTCTCCTATGTCGCCTTGCTTTTGTGAACCTCTCATACCTTCCCTAATATCGCTGCGTTTTCATGCACATCTCATAACGTCCCGTATATCGCTGTGTATTCACACACCTCCCATAGCATCCCCTATATCGCTGTGCCTTGCGCACCTCTCATACCGTCCCCTATATTGCCGTGTTTTCGCGCATCTCTCATAGCTTCCCCTATATCGCCGTGTATTCATGCACCTCTCATACCTTCCCCTATATCGCATGTTTTCATACAAATCTCATACCGTCCCCTATATCGCCCTGTTTTCGAGCACCTCCCATACCTTCCCCTGTATCGCTGTGTTTTCGTGCACCTCTCATACCTCCCTCTATATCGCTGTGTTTTCACGCTCCTCTCATTACTTCCCCTATATTGCTGTGTTTTCTCGCACCTCTCATGTCTTCCCCTATATCGCTGTTTTTTTGCGCACCTCTCATACCTTCCCATATAACGCTGTGTTTTCGCGCATTTCTCATACCTTCACCTATATCGCCCTGTTTTCGCACACTTCCCATTCATTCTCCTATGTCGCCTTGCTTTTGTGAACCTCTCATACCTTCCCTAATATCGCTGCGTTTTCATGCACATCTCATAACGTCCCGTATATCGCTGTGTATTCACACACCTCCCATAGCATCCCCTATATCGCTGTGCCTTGCGCACCTCTCATACCGTCCCCTATATTGCCGTGTTTTCGCGCACCTCTCATAGCTTCCCCTATATCGCCGTGTATTCATGCACCTCTCATACCGTCCCCTATATCGCTGTCTTTTCGCGCACATCCCATAGATTCACCTTTATCGCTTTGTTATTCCTCACCTCTAATAGTTTCCCCTAAATCGCCGGGTTTTTGCTCACCTCTCATAGCTTCCACTATATTGCCCTGTATTCACGCACCTCTCATGTCTTCCCCTATATCACTGTGTTTTCGCGCAGCTCCCATAGCATCCCCTATATTGCTGTGCCTTCGCATACCTCTCATATCTTCCGCTATATCGCCCTGTTTTCGAGTACCTTCCATACCTTCTCCTATATTGCTGTGTTTTCGTGCACCTCTCATACCTCCCCCTATATCGCTGTGCCTTGCGCACCTCTCATACCTTCCCCTATATAGCTGTTTTTTCATGCACATCCCACAGATTCATCTTTATCGCTGTGTTATTGCTCACCTCTCATAGCTTCCCCTATATCGCCATGTTGTTATGCACATCTCATAACGTCCTCTATATCGCTGTGTATTCGCGCACCTCCCATAGCATCCCTTATATCGCTTTGCCTTAGCGCACCTCTCATACCTTCCCAAATATTGCCCTGTTTTCGCGCACTTCCCATTCCTTCACCTATATCGCTGTTTTCGTGCACCTCTCATACCTTCCCCTAAATCGCTGTGCCTTCGCGCACCTCTCATACCTTCCCCTATATCGCCGTGTTTTCATGCACATCTCATAACATCCCCTATATCGCTAGGTTTTCATGCACTTCTCATAATTTCCCCTATACCGCCCAGTTTTCGCGCTCCTCTCAAACCATCTCCTATATCACTGTGTTTTCACGCAGCTCTCATACCTTCCCCTATATCGCTGTGTTTTCGCACACCTCTCATGAATTCCCGACTATCGCCGTGCATTCATGCACATCTCATAGCTTCCCCTATATCGCTGTGATTTCACGCACCTCCCATAGCTTCGCCTACATCGCTGTTTTCGTGCACCTCTCATACCTTCCCCATATCGATGTATTTTTGCGCAGATCTCATAATATCCCCTTTATCGCTGTGTTATTGCTCACCTCTCATACCTTCCCCTATATCGCCCTGTTTTGCACTCCTCTCATGCATTCCCGTATTTCGCTGTGTTTTTGCACACCTCTCATACCTTCCCCAATATCACCGTGTTTTCATGCATATCTCATAACGTCCCCAATGTCGCTGGGTTTTCACGCACCTCTCATAACTTCCCCTATATCGCCCTGTTTTTGCACTCCTCTCATACCTTCCCCTATATCACTGTGTTTTCATGCAGCTCTCATACCTTCCCCTATATCGCCCTGTTTTTGCTCACTTCCCATAACTTCCCCAATATCGCTGTGTTTTTGCACACCTCTCATACCTTCCCCTATGTCGCTGTGTTTTAAATCACCTCTCATGGCTTCCCCAATATCGCCGTGTATTCATGCACATCTCGTACCGTCCCCTTTATCGCTGTGTTTTCGCGCACCTCCCATAGCGTCCCCTATATCGCTGTGATTTCGCGCACATCCCATACCATCCGTTATATCGCTGTGCCTTCCTGTACCTCTCATATCTTCCCCTATATCGTTGTGTTTTCATGCACATCTCATACCGTCTCCTATATCACTGTGTTTTCACGCACATCCCATAGCATCCCCTATATCGCTGTGTTTTCGTGCATCTCTCATACATTCCCCTATATTGCTGTGTTTTCGTGCATCTCTCATACATTCCCCTATATCGTTATGTTTTCACACACCTCTCATAACTTCTCCTATATCGCCCTTGTTTTCTGCACCTTTTATTTCTTCCTTAATATCGCTGCATTTTAATGCACATCTCATAACGTTCCCTATATCGCTGTGTATTCACGCACATCCCATAGCATCCCCTATATTGCTGTGCCTTGCGCACCTCTCACAGCTTCCCCTATATCGCCGTGTTTTGCTCACCTCTCATAGCTTCCCCTATATCGCCGTGTTTTCGCGCACCTCTCATGTCTTCACCTAGATCGCTATGTTTTCGCTCCTCTCATTACTTTCCCTATATCGCTGTGTTTTCTCACACCTCTGATACATTCTCCCATATCGCCGTGTTTTCGTGTACCTCTCATATCTTCCCCTATATCGCTGTGTTTTCATGCACATCTCATAACGTCCCCTATATCGCTGTGCTTTCTCGCACCTCTGATACATTCCCCTGTATCGCCGTGTTTTTGTGCACTTCTCATAAGTTCCCCTATATTGCCGTGTTTGCGCGCACGTCCCATAGCCTCCCCTACATCGCTGTGTTTTCGGGCACCTCTCATACCTTCCCCTATATCGCACTGTTTTCGCGCACCTCCCATTCCTTCCCCTATATTGCTGTGTTTTCGTGCACTTCTCATACCTTGCCCTATATTACTGTGTTTTCACGCACCTCTCATAAATTCTGCTATAATGCTGTATTTTTGCGCACCTCTCATACCTTCCCCCATATTGCCGTGTTTTCATGCACATCTCACAACGTCCCCTATATAGCTGTGTATTCGTGCACCTCCCATAGCCCCCTATATCACTGTGCCTTCTCGCACCTCTCATACCTTCCCCTATATCGCCCTGTTTTCGCTTACTTCCCATAACTTCCCCGATATCGCTGTGTTTTTGCACACCTCTCATACCTTCCCCTATATCGCTGTGTTTTCATGCACCTCTCATGGCTTCCCCAATATCGCCGTGTATTCATGCACATCTCGTACTGTCCCCTATATCGCTGTGTTTTCGTGCACCTCTCGTACCTCCCCCTATATCGCTGTGCCTTGCGCACCTCTCATACCTTCCCCTTTATAGCTGTTTTTTCGTGCACATCCCACAAATTCACCTTTATCGCTGTGTTATTGCTCACCTCTCATAGCTTCCCCTATATCGTCGTGTATTCATGCACATCTCTTACCGTCCCCTTTATCGCTGTGTTTTCGCGCACCTCCCATCGCGTCCCCTATATCGCTGTGATTTCGCGCACATCCCATACCATCCGTTATATCGCTGTGCCTTCCTGTACCTCTCATATCTTCCCCTCTATCGCCGTGTTTTCATGCACATCTCATAACATCCCCTATATCGCTAGGTTTTCATGCACTTCTCATAATTTCCCCTATATCGCCCAGTTTTCGCGCTCCTCTCAAACCTTCTCCTATATCACTGTGTCTTCACGCAGCTCTCATACCTTCCCCTATATCGCTGTGTTTTTGCACACCTCTCATGACTTCCCGACTATCGCCGTGTTTTCATGCACATCTCATAACGTCTCCTATATCTCTGTGTATTCACGCACCTCCCATAGCATCCCCTATATCGCTGTGCCTTCGCGAACCGCTCATACCTTCCCCTATATCGCCCTGTTTCCCGCGCACCTCTCATGGCTTCGCATACATCGCTGTGTTTTTGCGCACCTCTCATATCTTCCCCTATATCGCCCTGTTTTCGCGCACATCCCATAACTTCAACTTTATCGCTGTGTTATTGCTTACCTCTCATATCTTCCCCTATATTGCCGTGTTTTCACGCACCTCTCATGTCTTCACCTATATCGCTGTGTTTCCGCTCCTCTCATTACTTCCCCTATATCGCTCTGTGTTCTCGCACTTCTGATACTGTTCCCTGTATCAACGTGTTCTCGCACACCTCTCATATCTTCCCCTATATCGCTGTGTTTTCGTGCACCTCCCATACCATCCGCTATATTGCTGTGCCTTCGCACACCTCTCATACCTTTCCCTATATCGCTGTGTTTTTGTGCACCTCTTATATCATCCCTAATATCGCTGCTTCTTCCTGCACATCTCATAACGTCCCCTATATCGCTGTGTATTCACGCACCTCCCATAGCATCCCCTATATCGCTGTGCCTTCCTGTACCTCTCATATCTTCCCCTATATCGTTGTGTTTTCATGCACATCTCATACCGTCTCCTGTATCACTGTGTTTTCACGCACATCCCATATCTTCCCCTATATCGCTGTGTTTTCATGCACATCTCATAACGTCCCCTATATCGCTGTGCTTTCTCGCACCTCTGATACATTCCCCTGTATCGCCGTGTTTTCTCGCACCTCTCATAATTTCTCCTATATCGCCCTTGTTTTCTGCATCTCTTATTTCTTCCTTAATATCGCTGCATTTTAATGCACATCTCATAACGTCCCCTATATCGCTGTGTATTCACGCACCTCCCATAGCATCCCCTATATTGCTGTGCCTTGCGCACTTCTCATACCTTCCCCTATATCGCTGTCTTTTCGTGCACATCCCATAGATTCAACTTTATCACTGTGTTATTGCACACATCTCACAGCTTGCCCTATATCGCCGTGTTTTTGCTCACCTCTCATAGCTTCCCCTATATCGCCGTGTTTTCGCGCACCTCGCGTGTCATCACCTATATCGCTATGTTTTCGCTCCTCTCATTACTTCCCCTATATCGCTGTGTTTTCTCACACCTCTGATACATTCTCCCATATCGCCGTGTTTTCGTGTACCTCTCATAACGTCCCCTATATCGCCGTGTTTTCGCACACGTCCCATAGCGTGCCCTATAACGCTGTGTTTTCGGGCACCTCTCTTACCTTCCCCTATATTGCCGTGTTTCCATGCACATCTCATAACGTCCCGTATATCGCTGTGTATTCACGCACCTCCCATAGCATCCCCTATATCGCTGTGCCTTGCGCACCTCTCATACCGTCCCCTATATTGTCGTGTTTTCGCGCACCTCTCATAGCTTCCCCTATATTGCCATGTTTTCATACAAATCTCATACCGTCCCCTATATCGCCCTGTTTTCGAGCACCTCCCATACCTTCCCCTGTATCGCTGTGTTTTCGTGCACCTCTCATACCTCCCTCTATATCGCTGTGTTTTCACGCTCCTCTCATTACTTCCCCTATATTGCTGTGTTTTCTCGCACCTCTCATGTCTTCCCCTATATCGCTGTTTTTTTGCGCACCTCTCATACCTTCCCATATAACGCTGTGTTTTCGCGCACTTATCATACCTTCACCTATATCGCCCTGTTTTCGCACACTTCCCATTCATTCTCCTATGTCGCCTTGCTTTTGTGAACCTCTCATACCTTCCCTAATATCGCTGCGTTTTCATGCACATCTCATAACGTCCCGTATATCGCTGTGTATTCACACACCTCCCATAGCATCCCCTATATCGCTGTGCCTTGCGCACCTCTCATACCGTCCCCTATATTGCCGTGTTTTCGCGCACCTCTCATAGCTTCCCCTATATCGCCGTGTATTCATGCACCTCTCATACCTTCCCCTATATCGCATGTTTTCATACAAATCTCATACCGTCCCCTATATCGCCCTGTTTTCGAGCACCTCCCATACCTTCCCCTGTATCGCTGTGTTTTCGTGCACCTCTCATACCTCCCTCTATATCGCTGTGTTTTCACGCTCCTCTCATTACTTCCCCTATATTGCTGTGTTTTCTCGCACCTCTCATGTCTTCCCCTATATCGCTGTTTTTTTGCGCACCTCTCATACCTTCCCATATAACGCTGTGTTTTCGCGCATTTCTCATACCTTCACCTATATCGCCCTGTTTTCGCACACTTCCCATTCATTCTCCTATGTCGCCTTGCTTTTGTGAACCTCTCATACCTTCCCTAATATCGCTGCGTTTTCATGCACATCTCATAACGTCCCGTATATCGCTGTGTATTCACACACCTCCCATAGCATCCCCTATATCGCTGTGCCTTGCGCACCTCTCATACCGTCCCCTATATTGCCGTGTTTTCGCGCACCTCTCATAGCTTCCCCTATATCGCCGTGTATTCATGCACCTCTCATACCGTCCCCTATATCGCTGTCTTTTCGCGCACATCCCATAGATTCACCTTTATCGCTTTGTTATTCCTCACCTCTAATAGTTTCCCCTAAATCGCCGGGTTTTTGCTCACCTCTCATAGCTTCCACTATATTGCCCTGTATTCACGCACCTCTCATGTCTTCCCCTATATCACTGTGTTTTCGCGCAGCTCCCATAGCATCCCCTATATTGCTGTGCCTTCGCATACCTCTCATATCTTCCGCTATATCGCCCTGTTTTCGAGTACCTTCCATACCTTCTCCTATATTGCTGTGTTTTCGTGCACCTCTCATACCTCCCCCTATATCGCTGTGCCTTGCGCACCTCTCATACCTTCCCCTATATAGCTGTTTTTTCATGCACATCCCACAGATTCATCTTTATCGCTGTGTTATTGCTCACCTCTCATAGCTTCCCCTATATCGCCATGTTGTTATGCACATCTCATAACGTCCTCTATATCGCTGTGTATTCGCGCACCTCCCATAGCATCCCTTATATCGCTTTGCCTTAGCGCACCTCTCATACCTTCCCAAATATTGCCCTGTTTTCGCGCACTTCCCATTCCTTCACCTATATCGCTGTTTTCGTGCACCTCTCATACCTTCCCCTAAATCGCTGTGCCTTCGCGCACCTCTCATACCTTCCCCTATATCGCCGTGTTTTCATGCACATCTCATAACATCCCCTATATCGCTAGGTTTTCATGCACTTCTCATAATTTCCCCTATACCGCCCAGTTTTCGCGCTCCTCTCAAACCATCTCCTATATCACTGTGTTTTCACGCAGCTCTCATACCTTCCCCTATATCGCTGTGTTTTCGCACACCTCTCATGAATTCCCGACTATCGCCGTGCATTCATGCACATCTCATAGCTTCCCCTATATCGCTGTGATTTCACGCACCTCCCATAGCTTCGCCTACATCGCTGTTTTCGTGCACCTCTCATACCTTCCCCATATCGATGTATTTTTGCGCAGATCTCATAATATCCCCTTTATCGCTGTGTTATTGCTCACCTCTCATACCTTCCCCTATATCGCCCTGTTTTCGCACTCCTCTCATGCATTCCCGTATTTCGCTGTGTTTTTGCACACCTCTCATACCTTCCCCAATATCACCGTGTTTTCATGCATATCTCATAACGTCCCCAATGTCGCTGGGTTTTCACGCACCTCTCATAACTTCCCCTATATCGCCCTGTTTTTGCACTCCTCTCATACCTTCCCCTATATCACTGTGTTTTCATGCAGCTCTCATACCTTCCCCTATATCGCCCTGTTTTTGCTCACTTCCCATAACTTCCCCAATATCGCTGTGTTTTTGCACACCTCTCATACCTTCCCCTATGTCGCTGTGTTTTAAATCACCTCTCATGGCTTCCCCAATATCGCCGTGTATTCATGCACATCTCGTACCGTCCCCTTTATCGCTGTGTTTTCGCGCACCTCCCATAGCGTCCCCTATATCGCTGTGATTTCGCGCACATCCCATACCATCCGTTATATCGCTGTGCCTTCCTGTACCTCTCATATCTTCCCCTATATCGTTGTGTTTTCATGCACATCTCATACCGTCTCCTATATCACTGTGTTTTCACGCACATCCCATAGCATCCCCTATATCGCTGTGTTTTCGTGCATCTCTCATACATTCCCCTATATTGCTGTGTTTTCGTGCATCTCTCATACATTCCCCTATATCGTTATGTTTTCACACACCTCTCATAACTTCTCCTATATCGCCCTTGTTTTCTGCACCTTTTATTTCTTCCTTAATATCGCTGCATTTTAATGCACATCTCATAACGTTCCCTATATCGCTGTGTATTCACGCACATCCCATAGCATCCCCTATATTGCTGTGCCTTGCGCACCTCTCACAGCTTCCCCTATATCGCCGTGTTTTGCTCACCTCTCATAGCTTCCCCTATATCGCCATGTTTTCGCGCACCTCTCATGTCTTCACCTAGATCGCTATGTTTTCGCTCCTCTCATTACTTTCCCTATATCGCTGTGTTTTCTCACACCTCTGATACATTCTCCCATATCGCCGTGTTTTCGTGTACCTCTCATATCTTCCCCTATATCGCTGTGTTTTCATGCACATCTCATAACGTCCCCTATATCGCTGTGCTTTCTCGCACCTCTGATACATTCCCCTGTATCGCCGTGTTTTTGTGCACTTCTCATAAGTTCCCCTATATTGCCGTGTTTGCGCGCACGTCCCATAGCCTCCCCTACATCGCTGTGTTTTCGGGCACCTCTCATACCTTCCCCTATATCGCACTGTTTTCGCGCACCTCCCATTCCTTCCCCTATATTGCTGTGTTTTCGTGCACTTCTCATACCTTGCCCTATATTACTGTGTTTTCACGCACCTCTCATAAATTCTGCTATAATGCTGTATTTTTGCGCACCTCTCATACCTTCCCCCATATTGCCGTGTTTTCATGCACATCTCACAACGTCCCCTATATAGCTGTGTATTCGTGCACCTCCCATAGCCCCCTATATCACTGTGCCTTCTCGCACCTCTCATACCTTCCCCTATATCGCCCTGTTTTCGCTTACTTCCCATAACTTCCCCGATATCGCTGTGTTTTTGCACACCTCTCATACCTTCCCCTATATCGCTGTGTTTTCATGCACCTCTCATGGCTTCCCCAATATCGCCGTGTATTCATGCACATCTCGTACTGTCCCCTATATCGCTGTGTTTTCGTGCACCTCTCGTACCTCCCCCTATATCGCTGTGCCTTGCGCACCTCTCATACCTTCCCCTTTATAGCTGTTTTTTCGTGCACATCCCACAAATTCACCTTTATCGCTGTGTTATTGCTCACCTCTCATAGCTTCCCCTATATCGTCGTGTATTCATGCACATCTCTTACCGTCCCCTTTATCGCTGTGTTTTCGCGCACCTCCCATCGCGTCCCCTATATCGCTGTGATTTCGCGCACATCCCATACCATCCGTTATATCGCTGTGCCTTCCTGTACCTCTCATATCTTCCCCTCTATCGCCGTGTTTTCATGCACATCTCATAACATCCCCTATATCGCTAGGTTTTCATGCACTTCTCATAATTTCCCCTATATCGCCCAGTTTTCGCGCTCCTCTCAAACCTTCTCCTATATCACTGTGTCTTCACGCAGCTCTCATACCTTCCCCTATATCGCTGTGTTTTTGCACACCTCTCATGACTTCCCGACTATCGCCGTGTTTTCATGCACATCTCATAACGTCTCCTATATCTCTGTGTATTCACGCACCTCCCATAGCATCCCCTATATCGCTGTGCCTTCGCGAACCGCTCATACCTTCCCCTATATCGCCCTGTTTCCCGCGCACCTCTCATGGCTTCGCATACATCGCTGTGTTTTTGCGCACCTCTCATATCTTCCCCTATATCGCCCTGTTTCGCGCACATCCCATAACTTCAACTTTATCGCTGTGTTATTGCTTACCTCTCATATCTTCCCCTATATGCCGTGTTTTCACGCACCTCTCATGTCTTCACCTATATCGCTGTGTTTCCGCTCCTCTCATTACTTCCCCTATATCGCTCTGTGTTCTCGCACTTCTGATACTGTTCCCTGTATCAACGTGTTCTCGCACACCTCTCATATCTTCCCCTATATCGCTGTGTTTTCGTGCACCTCCCATACCATCCGCTATATTGCTGTGCTTCGCACACCTCTCATACCTTTCCCTATATCGCTGTGTTTTTGTGCACCTCTTATATCATCCCTAATATCGCTGCTTCTTCCTGCACATCTCATAACGTCCCCTATATCGCTGTGTATTCACGCACCTCCCATAGCATCCCTATATCGCTGTGCCTTCCTGTACCTCTCATATCTTCCCCTATATCGTTGTGTTTTCATGCACATCTCATACCGTCTCCTGTATCACTGTGTTTTCACGCACATCCATATCTTCCCCTATATCGCTGTGTTTTCATGCACATCTCATAACGTCCCTATATCGCTGTGCTTTCTCGCACCTCTGATACATTCCCCTGTATCGCCGTGTTTTCTCGCACCTCTCATTCTCATAATTTCTCCTATATCGCCCTTGTTTTCTGCATCTCTTATTTCTTCCTTAATATCGCTGCATTTTAATGCACATCTCATAACGTCCCCTATATCGCTGTGTATTCACGCACCTCCCATAGCATCCCCTATATTGCTGTGCCTTGCGCACTTCTCATACCTTCCCCTATATCGCTGTCTTTTCGTGCACATCCCATAGATTCAACTTTATCACTGTGTTATTGCACACATCTCACAGCTTGCCCTATATCGCCGTGTTTTTGCTCACCTCTCATAGCTTCCCCTATATCGCCGTGTTTTCGCGCACCTCGCGTGTCATCACCTATATCGCTATGTTTTCGCTCCTCTCATTACTTCCCCTATATCGCTGTGTTTTCTCACACCTCTGATACATTCTCCCATATCGCCGTGTTTTCGTGTACCTCTCATAACGTCCCCTATATCGCCGTGTTTTCGCACACGTCCCATAGCGTGCCCTATAACGCTGTGTTTTCGGGCACCTCTCTTACCTTCCCCTATATTGCCGTGTTTCCATGCACATCTCATAACGTCCCGTATATCGCTGTGTATTCACGCACCTCCCATAGCATCCCCTATATCGCTGTGCCTTGCGCACCTCTCATACCGTCCCCTATATTGTCGTGTTTTCGCGCACCTCTCATAGCTTCCCCTATATTGCCATGTTTTCATACAAATCTCATACCGTCCCCTATATCGCCCTGTTTTCGAGCACCTCCCATACCTTCCCCTGTATCGCTGTGTTTTCGTGCACCTCTCATACCTCCCTCTATATCGCTGTGTTTTCACGCTCCTCTCATTACTTCCCCTATATTGCTGTGTTTTCTCGCACCTCTCATGTCTTCCCCTATATCGCTGTTTTTTTGCGCACCTCTCATACCTTCCCATATAACGCTGTGTTTTCGCGCACTTATCATACCTTCACCTATATCGCCCTGTTTTCGCACACTTCCCATTCATTCTCCTATGTCGCCTTGCTTTTGTGAACCTCTCATACCTTCCCTAATATCGCTGCGTTTTCATGCACATCTCATAACGTCCCGTATATCGCTGTGTATTCACACACCTCCCATAGCATCCCCTATATCGCTGTGCCTTGCGCACCTCTCATACCGTCCCCTATATTGCCGTGTTTTCGCGCACCTCTCATAGCTTCCCCTATATCGCCGTGTATTCATGCACCTCTCATACCTTCCCCTATATCGCATGTTTTCATACAAATCTCATACCGTCCCCTATATCGCCCTGTTTTCGAGCACCTCCCATACCTTCCCCTGTATCGCTGTGTTTTCGTGCACCTCTCATACCTCCCTCTATATCGCTGTGTTTTCACGCTCCTCTCATTACTTCCCCTATATTGCTGTGTTTTCTCGCACCTCTCATGTCTTCCCCTATATCGCTGTTTTTTTGCGCACCTCTCATACCTTCCCATATAACGCTGTGTTTTCGCGCATTTCTCATACCTTCACCTATATCGCCCTGTTTTCGCACACTTCCCATTCATTCTCCTATGTCGCCTTGCTTTTGTGAACCTCTCATACCTTCCCTAATATCGCTGCGTTTTCATGCACATCTCATAACGTCCCGTATATCGCTGTGTATTCACACACCTCCCATAGCATCCCCTATATCGCTGTGCCTTGCGCACCTCTCATACCGTCCCCTATATTGCCGTGTTTTCGCGCACCTCTCATAGCTTCCCCTATATCGCCGTGTATTCATGCACCTCTCATACCGTCCCCTATATCGCTGTCTTTTCGCGCACATCCCATAGATTCACCTTTATCGCTTTGTTATTCCTCACCTCTAATAGTTTCCCCTAAATCGCCGGGTTTTTGCTCACCTCTCATAGCTTCCACTATATTGCCCTGTATTCACGCACCTCTCATGTCTTCCCCTATATCACTGTGTTTTCGCGCAGCTCCCATAGCATCCCCTATATTGCTGTGCCTTCGCATACCTCTCATATCTTCCGCTATATCGCCCTGTTTTCGAGTACCTTCCATACCTTCTCCTATATTGCTGTGTTTTCGTGCACCTCTCATACCTCCCCCTATATCGCTGTGCCTTGCGCACCTCTCATACCTTCCCCTATATAGCTGTTTTTTCATGCACATCCCACAGATTCATCTTTATCGCTGTGTTATTGCTCACCTCTCATAGCTTCCCCTATATCGCCATGTTGTTATGCACATCTCATAACGTCCTCTATATCGCTGTGTATTCGCGCACCTCCCATAGCATCCCTTATATCGCTTTGCCTTAGCGCACCTCTCATACCTTCCCAAATATTGCCCTGTTTTCGCGCACTTCCCATTCCTTCACCTATATCGCTGTTTTCGTGCACCTCTCATACCTTCCCCTAAATCGCTGTGCCTTCGCGCACCTCTCATACCTTCCCCTATATCGCCGTGTTTTCATGCACATCTCATAACATCCCCTATATCGCTAGGTTTTCATGCACTTCTCATAATTTCCCCTATACCGCCCAGTTTTCGCGCTCCTCTCAAACCATCTCCTATATCACTGTGTTTTCACGCAGCTCTCATACCTTCCCCTATATCGCTGTGTTTTCGCACACCTCTCATGAATTCCCGACTATCGCCGTGCATTCATGCACATCTCATAGCTTCCCCTATATCGCTGTGATTTCACGCACCTCCCATAGCTTCGCCTACATCGCTGTTTTCGTGCACCTCTCATACCTTCCCCATATCGATGTATTTTTGCGCAGATCTCATAATATCCCCTTTATCGCTGTGTTATTGCTCACCTCTCATACCTTCCCCTATATCGCCCTGTTTTCGCACTCCTCTCATGCATTCCCGTATTTCGCTGTGTTTTTGCACACCTCTCATACCTTCCCCAATATCACCGTGTTTTCATGCATATCTCATAACGTCCCCAATGTCGCTGGGTTTTCACGCACCTCTCATAACTTCCCCTATATCGCCCTGTTTTTGCACTCCTCTCATACCTTCCCCTATATCACTGTGTTTTCATGCAGCTCTCATACCTTCCCCTATATCGCCCTGTTTTTTGCTCACTTCCCATAACTTCCCCAATATCGCTGTGTTTTTGCACACCTCTCATACCTTCCCCTATGTCGCTGTGTTTTAAATCACCTCTCATGGCTTCCCCAATATCGCCGTGTATTCATGCACATCTCGTACCGTCCCCTTTATCGCTGTGTTTTCGCGCACCTCCCATAGCGTCCCCTATATCGCTGTGATTTCGCGCACATCCCATACCATCCGCTATATTGCTGTGCCTTCGCACACCTCTCATACCTTTCCCTATATCGCTGTGTTTTTGTGCACCTCTTATATCATCCCTAATATCGCTGCTTCTTCCTGCACATCTCATAACGTCCCCTATATCGCTGTGTATTCACGCACCTCCCATAGCATCCCCTATATCGCTGTGCCTTCCTGTACCTCTCATATCTTCCCCTATATCGTTGTGTTTTCATGCACATCTCATACCGTCTCCTGTATCACTGTGTTTTCACGCACATCCCATATCTTCCCCTATATCGCTGTGTTTTCATGCACATCTCATAACGTCCCCTATATCGCTGTGCTTTCTCGCACCTCTGATACATTCCCCTGTATCGCCGTGTTTTCTCGCACCTCTCATAATTTCTCCTATATCGCCCTTGTTTTCTGCATCTCTTATTTCTTCCTTAATATCGCTGCATTTTAATGCACATCTCATAACGTCCCCTATATCGCTGTGTATTCACGCACCTCCCATAGCATCCCCTATATTGCTGTGCCTTGCGCACTTCTCATACCTTCCCCTATATCGCTGTCTTTTCGTGCACATCCCATAGATTCAACTTTATCACTGTGTTATTGCACACATCTCACAGCTTGCCCTATATCGCCGTGTTTTTGCTCACCTCTCATAGCTTCCCCTATATCGCCGTGTTTTCGCGCACCTCGCGTGTCATCACCTATATCGCTATGTTTTCGCTCCTCTCATTACTTCCCCTATATCGCTGTGTTTTCTCACACCTCTGATACATTCTCCCATATCGCCGTGTTTTCGTGTACCTCTCATAACGTCCCCTATATCGCCGTGTTTTCGCACACGTCCCATAGCGTGCCCTATAACGCTGTGTTTTCGGGCACCTCTCTTACCTTCCCCTATATTGCCGTGTTTCCATGCACATCTCATAACGTCCCGTATATCGCTGTGTATTCACGCACCTCCCATAGCATCCCCTATATCGCTGTGCCTTGCGCACCTCTCATACCGTCCCCTATATTGTCGTGTTTTCGCGCACCTCTCATAGCTTCCCCTATATTGCCATGTTTTCATACAAATCTCATACCGTCCCCTATATCGCCCTGTTTTCGAGCACCTCCCATACCTTCCCCTGTATCGCTGTGTTTTCGTGCACCTCTCATACCTCCCTCTATATCGCTGTGTTTTCACGCTCCTCTCATTACTTCCCCTATATTGCTGTGTTTTCTCGCACCTCTCATGTCTTCCCCTATATCGCTGTTTTTTTGCGCACCTCTCATACCTTCCCATATAACGCTGTGTTTTCGCGCACTTATCATACCTTCACCTATATCGCCCTGTTTTCGCACACTTCCCATTCATTCTCCTATGTCGCCTTGCTTTTGTGAACCTCTCATACCTTCCCTAATATCGCTGCGTTTTCATGCACATCTCATAACGTCCCGTATATCGCTGTGTATTCACACACCTCCCATAGCATCCCCTATATCGCTGTGCCTTGCGCACCTCTCATACCGTCCCCTATATTGCCGTGTTTTCGCGCACCTCTCATAGCTTCCCCTATATCGCCGTGTATTCATGCACCTCTCATACCTTCCCCTATATCGCATGTTTTCATACAAATCTCATACCGTCCCCTATATCGCCCTGTTTTCGAGCACCTCCCATACCTTCCCCTGTATCGCTGTGTTTTCGTGCACCTCTCATACCTCCCTCTATATCGCTGTGTTTTCACGCTCCTCTCATTACTTCCCCTATATTGCTGTGTTTTCTCGCACCTCTCATGTCTTCCCCTATATCGCTGTTTTTTTGCGCACCTCTCATACCTTCCCATATAACGCTGTGTTTTCGCGCATTTCTCATACCTTCACCTATATCGCCCTGTTTTCGCACACTTCCCATTCATTCTCCTATGTCGCCTTGCTTTTGTGAACCTCTCATACCTTCCCTAATATCGCTGCGTTTTCATGCACATCTCATAACGTCCCGTATATCGCTGTGTATTCACACACCTCCCATAGCATCCCCTATATCGCTGTGCCTTGCGCACCTCTCATACCGTCCCCTATATTGCCGTGTTTTCGCGCACCTCTCATAGCTTCCCCTATATCGCCGTGTATTCATGCACCTCTCATACCGTCCCCTATATCGCTGTCTTTTCGCGCACATCCCATAGATTCACCTTTATCGCTTTGTTATTCCTCACCTCTAATAGTTTCCCCTAAATCGCCGGGTTTTTGCTCACCTCTCATAGCTTCCACTATATTGCCCTGTATTCACGCACCTCTCATGTCTTCCCCTATATCACTGTGTTTTCGCGCAGCTCCCATAGCATCCCCTATATTGCTGTGCCTTCGCATACCTCTCATATCTTCCGCTATATCGCCCTGTTTTCGAGTACCTTCCATACCTTCTCCTATATTGCTGTGTTTTCGTGCACCTCTCATACCTCCCCCTATATCGCTGTGCCTTGCGCACCTCTCATACCTTCCCCTATATAGCTGTTTTTTCATGCACATCCCACAGATTCATCTTTATCGCTGTGTTATTGCTCACCTCTCATAGCTTCCCCTATATCGCCATGTTGTTATGCACATCTCATAACGTCCTCTATATCGCTGTGTATTCGCGCACCTCCCATAGCATCCCTTATATCGCTTTGCCTTAGCGCACCTCTCATACCTTCCCAAATATTGCCCTGTTTTCGCGCACTTCCCATTCCTTCACCTATATCGCTGTTTTCGTGCACCTCTCATACCTTCCCCTAAATCGCTGTGCCTTCGCGCACCTCTCATACCTTCCCCTATATCGCCGTGTTTTCATGCACATCTCATAACATCCCCTATATCGCTAGGTTTTCATGCACTTCTCATAATTTCCCCTATACCGCCCAGTTTTCGCGCTCCTCTCAAACCATCTCCTATATCACTGTGTTTTCACGCAGCTCTCATACCTTCCCCTATATCGCTGTGTTTTCGCACACCTCTCATGAATTCCCGACTATCGCCGTGCATTCATGCACATCTCATAGCTTCCCCTATATCGCTGTGATTTCACGCACCTCCCATAGCTTCGCCTACATCGCTGTTTTCGTGCACCTCTCATACCTTCCCCATATCGATGTATTTTTGCGCAGATCTCATAATATCCCCTTTATCGCTGTGTTATTGCTCACCTCTCATACCTTCCCCTATATCGCCCTGTTTTGCACTCCTCTCATGCATTCCCGTATTTCGCTGTGTTTTTGCACACCTCTCATACCTTCCCCAATATCACCGTGTTTTCATGCATATCTCATAACGTCCCCAATGTCGCTGGGTTTTCACGCACCTCTCATAACTTCCCCTATATCGCCCTGTTTTTGCACTCCTCTCATACCTTCCCCTATATCACTGTGTTTTCATGCAGCTCTCATACCTTCCCCTATATCGCCCTGTTTTTGCTCACTTCCCATAACTTCCCCAATATCGCTGTGTTTTTGCACACCTCTCATACCTTCCCCTATGTCGCTGTGTTTTAAATCACCTCTCATGGCTTCCCCAATATCGCCGTGTATTCATGCACATCTCGTACCGTCCCCTTTATCGCTGTGTTTTCGCGCACCTCCCATAGCGTCCCCTATATCGCTGTGATTTCGCGCACATCCCATACCATCCGTTATATCGCTGTGCCTTCCTGTACCTCTCATATCTTCCCCTATATCGTTGTGTTTTCATGCACATCTCATACCGTCTCCTATATCACTGTGTTTTCACGCACATCCCATAGCATCCCCTATATCGCTGTGTTTTCGTGCATCACTCATACATTCCCCTATATCGTTATGTTTTCACACATCTCTCATACATTCCCCTATATCGTTATGTTTTCACACACCTCTCATAACTTCTCCTATATCGCCCTTGTTTTCTGCACCTTTTATTTCTTCCTTAATATCGCTGCATTTTAATGCACATCTCATAACGTTCCCTATATCGCTGTGTATTCACGCACATCCCATAGCATCCCCTATATTGCTGTGCCTTGCGCACTTCTCATACCTTCCCCTATATCGCTGTCTTTTCACGCACATCCCATAGATTCAACTTTATCGCTGTGTTATTGCACACCTCTCACAGCTTCCCCTATATCGCCGTGTTTTTGCTCACCTCTCATAGCTTCCCCTATATCGCCGTGTTTTCGCGCATCTCTTATGTCTTCAACTAGATCGCTATGTTTTCGCTCCTCTCATTACTTCCCCTATATCGCTGTGTTTTCTCACACCTCTGATACATTCTCCCATATCGCCGTGTTTTCGTGTACCTCTCATATCTTCCCCTATATCGCTGTGTTTTCATGCACATCTCATAACGTCCCCTATATCGCTGTGCTTTCTCGCACTTCTGATACATTCCCCTGTATCGCTGTGTTTTTGTGCACTTCTCATAAGTTCCCCTATATTGGCGTGTTTGCGCGCACGTCCCATAGCCTCCCCTATATCGCTGTGTTTTCGGGCACCTCTCATACCTTCCCCTATATCGCACTGTTTTCGCGCACCACCCATTCCTTCCCCTATATTGCTGTGTTTTCGTGCACCTCTCATACCTTGTCCTATATTACTGTGTTTTCACGCACCTCTCATAAATTCTGCTATAATGCTGTATTCTTGCGCACCTCTCATACCTTCCCCCATATTGCCGTGTTTTCATGCACATCTCATAGCGTCCCCTATATAACTGTGTATTCGTGCACCTCCCATAGCCCCCTATATCACTGTGCCTTCGCGCACCTCTAATACCTTCCCCTATATCGCCCTGTTTTCGCTCACTTCCCATAACTTCCCCGATATCGCTGTGTTTTTGCACACCTCTTATACCTTCCCCTATATCGCTGTGTTTTCATGCACCTCTCATGGCTTCCCCAATATCGCCGTGTATTCATGCACATCTCGTACTGTGCCCTATATCGCTGTGTTTTCGTGCACCTCTCGTACCTCCCCCTATATCGCTGTGCCTTGCGCACCTCTCATACCTTCCCCTATATAGCTGTTTTTTCGTGCACATCCCACAGATTCACCTTTATCGCTGTGTTATTGCTCACCTCTCATAGCTTCCCCTATATCGTCGTGTATTCATGCACATCTCGTACCGTCCCCTTTATCGCTGTGTTTTCGCGCACCTCCCATCGCCTCCCCTATATCGCTGTGATTTCGCGCACATCCCATACCATCCGTTATATCGCTGTGCCTTCCTGTACCTCTCATATCTTCCCCTCTATCGCCGTGTTTTCATGCACATCTCATAACATCCCCTATATCGCTAGGTTTTCATGCACTTCTCATAATTTCCCCTATATCGCCCAGTTTTCGCGCTCCTCTCAAACCTTCTCCTATATCACTGTGTTTTCACGCAGCTCTCATACCTTCCCCTATATCGCTGTGTTTTTGCACACCTCTCATGACTTCCCGACTATCGCCGTGTTTTCATGCACATCTCATAACGTCTCCTATATCTCTGTGTATTCACGCACCTCCCATAGCATCCCCTATATCGCTGTGCCTTCGCGCACCGCTCATACCTTCCCCTATATCGCCCTGTTACCCGCGCACCTCTCATGGCTTCGCATACATCGCTGTGTTTTTGCGCACCTCTCATATCTTCCCCTATATCGCCCTGTTTTCGCGCACATCCCATAACTTCAACTTTATCGCTGTGTTATTGCTTACCTCTCATATCTTCCCCTATATTGCCGTGTTTTCACGCACCTCTCATGTCTTCACCTATATCGCTGTGTTTCCGCTCCTCTCATTACTTCCCCTATATCGCTCTGTGTTCTCGCACTTCTGATACTGTTCCCTGTATCAACGTGTTCTCGCACACCTCTCATATCTTCCCCTATATCGCTGTGTTTTCGTGCACCTCCCGTACCATCCCCTATATTGCTGTGCCTTCGCACACCTCTCATACCTTTCCCTATATCGCTGTGTTTTTGTGCACCTCTTATATCTTCCCTAATATCGCTGCTTCTTCCTGCACATCTCATAACGTCCCCTATATCGCTGTGTATTCACGCACCTCCCATAGCATCCCCTATATCGCTGTGCCTTCCTGTACCTCTCATATCTTCCCCGATATCGTTGTGTTTTCATGCACATCTCATACCGTCTCCTGTATCACTGTGTTTTCACGCACATCCCATATCTTCCCCTATATCGCTGTGTTTTCATGCACATCTCATAACGTCCCCTATATCGCTGTGCTTTCTCGCACCTCTGATACATTCCCCTGTATCGCCGTGTTTTCTCGCACCTCTCATAATTTCTCCTATATGGCCCTTGTTTTCTGCATCTCTTATTTCTTCCTTAATATCGCTGCATTTTAATGCACATCTAATAACGTCCCCTATATCGCTGTGTATTCACGCAACTCCCATAGCATCCCCTATATTGCTGTGCCTTGCGCACTTCTCATACCTTCCCCTATATCGCTGTATTTTCGTGCACATCCCATAGATTCAACTTTATCACTGTGTTATTGCACACCTCTCACAGCTTGCCCTATATCGCCGTGTTTTCGCGCACCTCTCATGTCTTCACCTAGATCGCTATGTTTTCGCTCCTCTCATTACTTCCCCTATATCGCTGTGTTTTCTCACACCTCTGATACATTCTCCCATATCGCCGTGTTTTCGTGTACCTCTCATAACGTCCCCTATATCGCCGTGTTTTCGCACACGTCCCATAGCGTGCCCTATAACGCTGTGTTTTCGGGCACCTCTCTTACCTTCCCCTATATTGCCGTGTTTCCATGCACATCTCATAACGTCCCGTATATCGCTGTGTATTCACGCACCTCCCATAGCATCCCCTATATCGCTGTGCCTTGCGCACCTCTCATACCGTCCCCTATATTGTCGTGTTTTCGCGCACCTCTCATAGCTTCCCCTATATTGCCATGTTTTCATACAAATCTCATACCGTCCCCTATATCGCCCTGTTTTCGAGCACCTCCCGTACCTTCCCCTGTATCGCTGTGTTTTCGTGCACCTCTCATACCTCCCTCTATATCGCTGTGTTTTCACGCTCCTCTCATTACTTCCCCTATATTGCTGTGTTTTCTCGCACCTCTCATGTCTTCCCCTATATCGCTGTTTTTTTGCGCACCTCTCATACCTTCCCATATAACGCTGTGTTTTCGCGCATTTCTCATACCTTCACCTATATCGCCCTGTTTTCGCACACTTCCCATTCATTCTCCTATGTCGCCTTGCTTTTGTGAACCTCTCATACCTTCCCTAATATCGCTGCGTTTTCATGCACATCTCATAACGTCCCGTATATCGCTGTGTATTCACACACCTCCCATAGCATCCCCTATATCGCTGTGCCTTGCGCACCTCTCATACCGTCCCCTATATTGCCGTGTTTTCGCGCACCTCTCATAGCTTCCCCTATATCGCCGTGTATTCATGCACCTCTCATACCTTCCCCTATATCGCCATGTTTTCATACAAATCTCATACCGTCCCCTATATCGCCCTGTTTTCGAGCACCTCCCATACCTTCCCCTGTATCGCTGTGTTTTCGTGCACCTCTCATACCTCCCTCTATATCGCTGTGTTTTCACGCTCCTCTCATTACTTCCCCTATATTGCTGTGTTTTCTCGCACCTCTCATGTCTTCCCCTATATCGCTGTTTTTTTGCGCACCTCTCATACCTTCCCATATAACGCTGTGTTTTCGCGCATTTCTCATACCTTCACCTATATCGCCCTGTTTTCGCACACTTCCCATTCATTCTCCTATGTCGCCTTGCTTTTGTGAACCTCTCATACCTTCCCTAATATCGCTGCATTTTCATGCACATCTCATAACGTCCCGTATATCGCTGTGTATTCACACACCTCCCATAGCATCCCCTATATCGCTGTGCCTTGCGCACCTCTCATACCGTCCCCTATATTGCCGTGTTTTCGCGCACCTCTCATAGCTTCCCCTATATCGCCGTGTATTCATGCACCTCTCATACCGTCCCCTATATCGCTGTCTTTTCGCGCACATCCCATAGATTCACCTTTATCGCTTTGTTATTCCTCACCTCTAATAGTTTCCCCTAAATCGCCGGGTTTTTGCTCACCTCTCATAGCTTCCACTATATTGCCCTGTATTCACGCACCTCTCATGTCTTCCCCTATATCACTGTGTTTTCGCGCAGCTCCCATAGCATCCCCTATATTGCTGTGCCTTCGCATACCTCTCATATCTTCCGCTATATCGCCCTGTTTTCGAGTACCTTCCATACCTTCTCCTATATTGCTGTGTTTTCGTGCACCTCTCATACCTCCCCCTATATCGCTGTGCCTTGCGCACCTCTCATACCTTCCCCTATATAGCTGTTTTTTCATGCACATCCCACAGATTCATCTTTATCGCTGTGTTATTGCTCACCTCTCATAGCTTCCCCTATATCGCCATGTTGTTATGCACATCTCATAACGTCCTCTATATCGCTGTGTATTCGCGCACCTCCCATAGCATCCCTTATATCGCTTTGCCTTAGCGCACCTCTCATACCTTCCCAAATATTGCCCTGTTTTCGCGCACTTCCCATTCCTTCACCTATATCGCTGTTTTCGTGCACCTCTCATACCTTCCCCTAAATCGCTGTGCCTTCGCGCACCTCTCATACCTTCCCCTATATCACCGTGTTTTCATGCACATCTCATAACATCCCCTATATCGCTAGGTTTTCATGCACTTCTCATAATTTCCCCTATACCGCCCAGTTTTCGCGCTCCTCTCAAACCATCTCCTATATCACTGTGTTTTCACGCAGCTCTCATACCTTCCCCTATATCGCTGTGTTTTCGCACACCTCTCATGGCTTCCTGACTATCGCCGTGCATTCATGCACATCTCATAGCTTCCCCTATATCGCTGTGATTTCACGCACCTCCCATAGCTTCGCCTACATCGCTGTTTTCGTGCACCTCTCATACCTTCCCCATATCGATGTATTTTTGCGCAGATCTCATAATATCCCCTTTATCGCTGTGTTATTGCTCACCTCTCATACCTTCCCCCATATCGCCCTGTTTTCGCACTCCTCTCATGCATTCCCGTATATCGCTGTGTTTTTGCACACCTCTCATACCTTCCCCAATATCACCGTGTTTTCATGCATATCTCATAACGTCCCCAATGTCGCTGGGTTTTCACGCACCTCTCATAACTTCCCCTATATCGCCCTGTTTTTGCACTCCTCTCATACCTTCCCCTATATCACTGTGTTTTCATGCAGCTCTCATACCTTCCCCTATATCGCCCTGTTTTTGCTCACTTCCCATAACTTCCCCAATATCGCTGTGTTTTTGCACACCTCTCATACCTTCCCCTATGTCGCTGTGTTTTAAATCACCTCTCATGGCTTCCCCAATATCGCCGTGTATTCATGCACATCTCGTACCGTCCCCTTTATCGCTGTGTTTTCGCGCACCTCCCATAGCGTCCCCTATATCGCTGTGATTTCGCGCACATCCCATACCATCCGTTATATCGCTGTGCCTTCCTGTACCTCTCATATCTTCCCCTATATCGTTGTGTTTTCATGCACATCTCATACCGTCTCCTATATCACTGTGTTTTCACGCACATCCCATAGCATCCCCTATATCGCTGTGTTTTCGTGCATCACTCATACATTCCCCTATATCGTTATGTTTTCACACACCTCTCATAACTTCTCCTATATCGCCCTTGTTTTCTGCACCTTTTATTTCTTCCTTAATATCGCTGCATTTTAATGCACATCTCATAACGTTCCCTATATCGCTGTGTATTCACGCACATCCCATAGCATCCCCTATATTGTTGTGCCTTGCGCACTTCTCATACCTTCCCCTATATCGCTGTCTTTTCACGCACATCCCATAGATTCAACTTTATCGCTGTGTTATTGCACACCTCTCACAGCTTCCCCTATATCGCCGTGTTTTTGCTCACCTCTCATAGCTTCCCCTATATCGCCGTGTTTTCGCGCACCTCTCATGTCTTCACCTAGATCGCTATGTTTTCGCTCCTCTCATTACTTTCCCTATATCGCTGTGTTTTCTCACACCTCTGATACATTCTCCCATATCGCCGTGTTTTCGTGTACCTCTCATATCTTCCCCTATATCGCTGTGTTTTCATGCACATCTCATAACGTCCCCTATATCGCTGTGCTTTCTCGCACCTCTGATACATTCCCCTGTATCGCCGTGTTTTTGTGCACTTCTCATAAGTTCCCCTATATTGGCGTGTTTGCGCGCACGTCCCATAGCCTCCCCTATATCGCTGTGTTTTCGGGCACCTCTCATACCTTCCCCTATATCGCACTGTTTTCGCGCACCTCCCATTCCTTCCCCTATATTGCTGTGTTTTCGTGCACTTCTCATACCTTGCCCTATATTACTGTGTTTTCACGCACCTCTCATAAATTCTGCTATAATGCTGTATTTTTGCGCACCTCTCATACCTTCCCCCATATTGCCGTGTTTTCATGCACATCTCACAACGTCCCCTATATAGCTGTGTATTCGTGCACCTCCCATAGCCCCCTATATCACTGTGCCTTCTCGCACCTCTCATACCTTCCCCTATATCGCCCTGTTTTCGCTCACTTCCCATAACTTCCCCGATATCGCTGTGTTTTTGCACACCTCTCATACCTTCCCCTATATCGCTGTGTTTTCATGCACCTCTCATGGCTTCCCCAATATCGCCGTGTATTCATGCACATCTCGTACTGTCCCCTATATCGCTGTGTTTTCGTGCACCTCTCGTACCTCCCCCTATATCGCTGTGCCTTGCGCACCTCTCATACCTTCCCCTATATAGCTGTTTTTTCGTGCACATCCCACAGATTCACCTTTATCGCTGTGTTATTGCTCACCTCTCATAGCTTCCCCTATATCGTCGTGTTTTTGCACACCTCTCATAACTTACTCTATATCGCCATGTTGTTATACACATCTCATAACGTCCTCTATACCGCTGTGTATTCGCGCACCTCCCATAGCACCCCTTATAACGCTTTACCTTCGCGCACCTCTCATACCTTCAATTATATCGCTGTTTTCGTGCACCTCTCATACCTTCCCCTAAATCGCTGTGCCTTCGCGCACCTCTCATACCATCCCCTATATCGCCGTGTTTTCATGCACATCTCATAACATCCCCTATATCGCTAGGTTTTCATGCACTTCTCATAATTTCCCCAATATCGCCCAGTTTTCACGCTCCTCTCATACCTTCTCCTATATCACTGTGTTTTCCTGCATCTCTCATACATTCCCCTATATCGTTATGTTTTCACACACCTCTCATAACTTCTCCTATATCGCCCTTGTTTTCTGCACCTCTTATTTCTTCCTTAATATCGCTGCATTTTAATGCACATCTCCTAACGTCCCCTGTATCGCTGTGTATTCACGCACCTCCCATGGCATCCCCTATATTGCTGTGTCTTGCGCACTTCTCATACCTTCCACTATATCGCTGTCTTTTCGCGCACATCCCATAGATTCAACTTTATCGCTGTGTTATTGCACACCTCTCACAGCTTCCCCTATATTCCCGTGTTTTTGCTCACCTCTCATAGCTTCCCCTATATCGCCGTGTTTTCGCGCACCTCTCATGTCTTCACCTAGATCGCTATGTTTTCGCTCCTCTCATTACTTCCCCTATATCGCTGTGTTTTCTCACAGCTCTGATACATTCTCCCATATCGCCGTGTTTTCGTGTACCTCTCATATCTTCCCCTATATCGCTGTGTTTTCATGCAAATCTCATAACGTCCCCTATATCGCTGTGCTTTCTCGCACCTCTGATACATTCCCCTGTATCGCCGTGTTTTCGTGCACATCTCATAAGTTCCCTTATATTGCCGTGTTTGCGCGCACGTCCCATAGCCTCCCCTATGTCGCTGTGTATACGTGCACCTCCCATAGCCCCCTATATCACTGTGCCTTCGCGTACCTCTCATACCTTCCCCTATATCGCCCTGTTTTCGTTCACTTCCCATATCTTCCCCGATATCGCTGTGTTTTTGCACACCTCTCATACCTTCCCCTGTATCGCTGTGTTTTCACGCACCTCTCATAACTTCTGCTATATCGCTGTATTTTTGTGCACATCTCATACCTTCCCCTATATTGATGTGTTTTCATGCAAATCGCATAACGTCCCCTATATCGCCCTGTTTTCGCGCACCTCCCATACCTTCCCCTATATTGCTGTATTATTGTGCACCTCTCATACCTTACCCTATATCGCTGTGTATTCACGCACCTCCCATAGCATCCCCTATATCGCTGTGCCTTGCGCACCTCCCATACCTTCCCCTATATCGGTGTCTTTTCGCACACATCCCATAGATTCAACTTTATCACTGTGTTATTGCACACCTCGCAGAGCTTCCCCGAAATCGCCGTGTTTTTGCTCACCTTTCATAGCTACCCCTTTATCGCTGTGTTTTCGCGCACCTCTCATGTCTTCACCTAGATCGCTATGTTTTCGCTCCTCTCATTACTTCCCCTATCTCGCTGTGTTTTCTCACACCTCTGATACATTCCCCTGCATCGCCGTGTTGTCACGCACCTCTCATAATTTCCCCTACATCGCTGTATTCTCGCACACCTGTCATACCTTCCTCTATATCACTGTGTTTTCGCGCACGTCCCATAGCGTCCCCTATATCGCTGTTTTTTCGCGCACCTCTCATACCTTCCCCTATATCGCCCTGTTTTCGCGCACCTCCCATTCCTTCCCCTGTATCGCTGTGTTTTAGTGCACATCTCATACCTTCCCCTATATTGCGCTGTTTTCGCGCAGCTCCCATACCTTCCCCGATATCGCTGTGTTTTCGTGCATCTCTCATACCTTCCCCTATATCGCCGTGTTTTCATGCACATCTCATAACGTCCCCTATATCGCTGTGTATTCACGCACCTCTCATAGCATCCCCTATATCGCTGTGCGTTTGCGCACCTCTCATACCTTCCCCTATATCGCCGTTTTCACGCACCTCTCATACCTTCCCCTATATCGCTGTGTTTTCACACACCTCTCATAACTTCTCCTACATTGCTGTATTTTTGCGCACCTCTCATAACTTCCCCTATATCTCTGTGTTTTTGTGCACCTCTCATACCTTCCCCTATATCGCCCTGTTTTCGCGCACATCCCATAGCTTCCACTATATTGCCCTGTTTTCGCGGAACTCTCATGTCGTCCCCTACATCACTGTGTTTTCTCGCACTTCTGATGCATTCCCATGTAACGCCAAGTTTTCGCGCACCTCTCATACTTTCCCCTATATCGCCGTGTTTTCGTGTACCTCTTATAGCTTCCCCTATATCACCATGTTTTCAGACACATCTCATACCGTCCCCTATATCACTGTGTTTTCGCGCACCTCCCATAGCAGCTCCTATATAGCTGTGCCTTCGTGCACGTCTCATACCGTCCCCTATATCGCTGTGTTTTCGTGCACCTCCCATAGCTTCGCCTACATCGCTGTTTTTGCACACCTCTCATACCTTCCCCTATATCGCTGTCTTTTTGCGCACATCCCATAGCTTCACCTTTATCGCTGTGTTATTGCTCATCTCTCATAGCTTCCCCTATATCACCGTTTTTTCGCACACCTCGCATGTCTTCACCTATATCGCTATGTTTTCGCTCCAATCATTACTTCCCCTATATCGCTGTGTTTTCTCGCACCTCTGAAACATTCCCCTGTATCACCATGCTTTCGCACACCTCT
The DNA here is from genome assembly GCF_030028105.1 of Mobula birostris. NCBI lineage: Eukaryota > Metazoa > Chordata > Chondrichthyes > Myliobatiformes > Myliobatidae > Mobula > Mobula birostris. The sequence goes on from NW_027275213.1 coordinate 60,603, forward strand.
TATAATTTCTCCTATATCGCCGTGTTCTCACAGACCTCTCATACCTTCCCCTATATCACTGTGTTTTCCTGCATCTCTCATACATTCCCCTATATCGTTATGTTTTCGCACACCTCTCATAACTTCTCCTATATCGCCCTTGTTTTCTGCACCTCTTATTTCTTCCTTAATATCGCTGCATTTTAATGCACATCTCCTAACGTCCCCTGTATCGCTGTGTATTCACGCACCTCCCATGGCATCCCCTATATTGCTGTGTCTTGCGCACTTCTCATACCTTCCACTATATCGCTGTCTTTTCGCGCACATCCATAGATTCAACTTTATCGCTGTGTTATTGCACACCTCTCACAGCTTCCCCTATATTCCCGTGTTTTTGCTCACCTCTCATAGCTTCCCCTATATCGCCGTGTTTTCGCGCACCTCTCATGTCTTCACCTAGATCGCTATGTTTTCGCTCCTCTCATTACTTCCCCTATATCGCTGTGTTTTCTCACAGCTCTGATACATTCTCCCATATCGCCGTGTTTTCGTGTACCTCTCATATCTTCCCCTATATCGCTGTGTTTTCATGCAAATCTCATAACGTCCCCTATATCGCTGTGCTTTCTCGCACCTCTGATACATTCCCCTGTATCGCCGTGTTTTCGTGCACATCTCATAAGTTCCCTTATATTGCCGTGTTTGCGCGCACGTCCCATAGCCTCCCCTATGTCGCTGTGTATTCGTGCACCTCCCATAGCCCCCTATATCACTGTGCCTTCGCGTACCTCTCATACCTTCCCCTATATCGCCCTGTTTTCGTTCACTTCCCATATCTTCCCCGATATCGCTGTGTTTTTGCACACCTCTCATACCTTCCCCTGTATCGCTGTGTTTTCACGCACCTCTCATAACTTCTGCTATATCGCTGTATTTTTGTGCACATCTCATACCTTCCCCTATATTGATGTGTTTTCATGCAAATCGCATAACGTCCCCTATATCGCCCTGTTTTCGCGCACCTCCCATACCTTCCCCTATATTGCTGTATTATTGTGCACCTCTCATACCTTACCCTATATCGCTGTGTATTCACGCACCTCCCATAGCATCCCCTATATCGCTGTGCCTTGCGCACCTCCCATACCTTCCCCTATATCGGTGTCTTTTCGCACACATCCCATAGATTCAACTTTATCACTGTGTTATTGCACACCTCGCAGAGCTTCCCCGAAATCGCCGTGTTTTTGCTCACCTTTCATAGCTACCCCTTTATCGCTGTGTTTTCGCGCACCTCTCATGTCTTCACCTAGATCGCTATGTTTTCGCTCCTCTCATTACTTCCCCTATCTCGCTGTGTTTTCTCACACCTCTGATACATTCCCCTGCATCGCCGTGTTGTCACGCACCTCTCATAATTTCCCCTACATCGCTGTATTCTCGCACACCTGTCATACCTTCCTCTATATCACTGTGTTTTCGCGCACGTCCCATAGCGTCCCCTATATCGCTGTTTTTTCGTGCACCTCTCATACCTTCCCCTATATCGCCCTGTTTTCGCGCACCTCCCATTCCTTCCCCTGTATCGCTGTGTTTTAGTGCACATCTCATACCTTCCCCTATATTGCGCTGTTTTCGCGCAGCTCCCATACCTTCCCCGATATCGCTGTGTTTTCGTGCATCTCTCATACCTTCCCCTATATCGCCGTGTTTTCATGCACATCTCATAACGTCCCCTATATCGCTGTGTATTCACGCACCTCTCATAGCATCCCCTATATCGCTGTGCGTTTGCGCACCTCTCATACCTTCCCCTATATCGCCGTTTTCACGCACCTCTCATACCTTCCCCTATATCGCTGTGTTTTCACACACCTCTCATAACTTCTCCTACATTGCTGTATTTTTGCGCACCTCTCATAACTTCCCCTATATCTCTGTGTTTTTGTGCACCTCTCATACCTTCCCCTATATCACTGTGTTTTCGCGCACGTCCCATAGCGTCCCCTATATCGCTATGTTTTCGCGCACCTCTCATACCTTCCCCTATATCGCCCTGTTTTCGCGCACATCCCATAGCTTCCACTATATTGCCCTGTTTTCGCGGAACTCTCATGTCGTCCCCTACATCACTGTGTTTTCTCGCACTTCTGATGCATTCCCATGTAACGCCAAGTTTTCGCGCACCTCTCATACTTTCCCCTATATCGCCGTGTTTTCGTGTACCTCTTATAGCTTCCCCTATATCACCATGTTTTCAGACACATCTCATACCGTCCCCTATATCACTGTGTTTTCGCGCACCTCCCATAGCAGCCCCTATATAGCTGTGCCTTCGTGCACGTCTCATACCGTCCCCTATATCGCTGTGTTTTCGCGCACCTCCCATAGCTTCGCCTACATCGCTGTTTTTGCACACCTCTCATACCTTCCCCTATATCGCTGTCTTTTTGCGCACATCCCATAGCTTCACCTTTATCGCTGTGTTATTGCTCATCTCTCATAGCTTCCCCTATATCACCGTTTTTTCGCACACCTCGCATGTCTTCACCTATATCGCTATGTTTTCGCTCCAATCATTACTTCCCCTATATCGCTGTGTTTTCTCGCACCTCTGAAACATTCCCCTGTATCACCATGCTTTCGCACACCTCTTATAATTTCTCCTATATCGCCGTGTTCTCACAGACCTCTCATACCTTCCCCTATATCACTGTGTTTTTGCGCACGTCCCATAGCGTTCCCTATATCGCTGTGTTTTCTCGCACCTCTGATGCATTCCCCTGTATCGCCGTGTTTTCGGGCACATCCCATAGCTTCCACTATATTGCCCTGCTTTTGTGCACCTCTCATGTCTTCTCCTATATCACTGTGTTTTCGCGCACCTCCCATAGCATCCCCTATACAGCAGTGCCTTCGCACACCTCTCTTGCCTTCCCCTATATCGCCCTGTTTTCACGCACTTCCCATACATTCCCCTATATCGCTGTGTTTTCATGCACTTCCCATAGCATCCCCTATATTGCTGTGCCTTCGCGCACCTCTATTACCTTCCCCTATATAGCCCTGTTTTCGCGCATCTCCCATACATTCCCCTATATCGCTGTGTTTTCGTGCACCTCTCATACCTCCCCATATATCGCTGTGTTTTCACGCACCTCTCATAACTTCTCCTATATCGCTGTATTTTTGTGCACCTTCTCATGGCTTGCCCAATATCGTCGTGTTTTCATGCACATCTCTTAACGTCCCCTATGTCGCTGTGTATTCGCGCACCTCCCATAGAGTACCCTATATCGCTGTGTTCTCGCACACCTCTCATACCTTCCCCATATCGCCCTGTTTTCGCGCACATTCCATAGCTTCCACTATATTGCCCTGTTTTCGCGCACCTCTCATGTCTTCCCCTACATCGCTGTGTTTTTTCGCACTTCTGATGCATTCCCATGTAACGCCAAGTTTTCGCGCACCTCTCATACTTTCCCCTATATCATCGTGTTTTCATACACATCTCATACCGTCACCTATATCGCCCTGTTTTCGCGCTCCTCCTATAATTTCCCCTATATCGCTGTGTTTTCACGCACCTCTCATGGCTTCTCCAATACCGCCGTGTATTCGCACTCGTCTCATACTGTCCCCTATATCGCTGTGTTTTCGTGCACCTCTTATAATTTCCCCATATCGCCGTGTTCTCGCAGACCTCTCATACCTTCCCCTAAATCACTGTGTTTTCGCGCAGTTCCCATAGTGTTCTCTATATCGCTGTGTTTTCTCGCACCTCTGATGCATTCCCCTGTATCTCCGTGTTGTCGCGCCCACCCATAGCTTCCACTATATTGCCCTGTTTTTGCGCACCTCTCATGTCTTCCCCTATTTCACTGTGTTTTTGCGCACCTCCCATAGCATCCCCTATATTGCTGTGCCTTCGCGCATCTCTCATAACTTCCCCTATATCGCCCTGTTTTAGCGCACCATCCATACCTTCCCCCATATCGCTGTGTTTTCGGGCACCTCTCATACCTTTCCCTGTATCGCCATGTTTTCGCGCATATCCCATAGCTTCCACTATATAGCCCTGTTTTCGAGCACTCTCATGTCTTCCCCTATATCACTGTGTTTTCGCGCACCTCCCATACCTTCCCCTGTATCGCTGTGTTTTCACGCACCTCTCATAACTTCTCCTATATCGCTGTATTTTTGCACACCTCTCATACCTTCCCCTATATCGCCGTGTTTTCAATCACATCTCATAGTGTCCCCCATATTGCTGTGTATTCGCGCACTTCCCATAGAATCCCCTATAT